>NC_080171.1:96295984-96511326 GCF_950295315.1 Erinaceus europaeus | reverse complement strand
CATCTTTGAATAAAGGATTGGGATGGAAGAACCAGAAAAGCCACCTATAGACATTTTTGATGAACACAGAAGAAATTTTGAAGATTTAAAGACTCTGAAGGGGTAATAATGGCACTAATGGGAAGATGTAGGCATTCACCTGAAAGAAGTTGGTGATACACTGGTCAGCACCAGAAGCTGAATATTTAGGAGGATAGTAATGATACTACCAGACTGGGATGGGGGTGGGAGAGCAAGGCTTAAAACACAGTGTGGGATAAAATGTTGGCATTGACAATGCTAGCTTTGAGGTATCTGGGAAGGTCAGTCAACTGCCCAAGAAAACTGGATAAATGGAATTGGAACTGAGATACAAAGCCCTGACTGCAAGCTAGAAGTGCTGACATGGGGGTGGTAAAGTTCTGTTAGTGGGTATAAATCACTGAAACAAAGAATTTGAATACAGATGAGAATCAATGCCCGAACTCTGAGTATTGCTTTTCTTTTTTTAAAGCATTTATTTATTTCCTTTTGTTGCCATTGTTGTTTTTATTGTTGTAGTTATTATTGTTCTTGATGTCATTGTTGTTGGCTAGGACAGAGAAATGAAGAGAGGAGGGGAAGACAGAGGGAGAGAGAAAGACACCTGCAGACCTTCTTCACCACTTGTGAATCGACTCCTCTGTAGGTGGGGAGCCAGGGGCTTGATCAGGGATCCTTATGCTGGTCGCTGTGCTACCGCCCAACTCCCACTCTGAGTATTTCTATAAAGGATAGAGAGTGGCCTAACATGACCAAGTAGAAAAAGTAGAGACTTTGGAGATGGGCAGACTAGCTTTACATCTCTGATGCTCAGTTATTACACCTTGGCAGTGGTATGATAAAACTGGGGTTATCTAGAGAATTAAATATGGCAGTGTATATTAAAGACTCCTCAGAATATGAAGTATTCATAGTAGTATTAAGCATGGGGTGGTGGGGTGATAGTCAGATTTATTGAACTGTCCCAGTTGGTCTTGTAGTATTATGAATACACAGATATTCTTCAGACAGAGAGAGAGAGAGAAAGAGAGAGAATCTATTGTGAATAAACGATACAGAGTGGCATTTAGATAAATTGAGATTATTAATAGTACTGATATTTATTGAGCACTTTGTTGTTGTATGCTTCACACTGGTTTTGGTCTCACCCCTGATACAACACTTTGTGCCAGAAACTCTTACACCCTGTTTTGTGCATTATTTCCTTGAATACTACCAGCAACACCTGCCCCTTCCTGCCCAATTTTTGGGACCAGGACTTTGTACCTGCATAATTCCGCTGTTCCCAGCACTCTTCCCTTCCCCCACCCCAACTCCCAGATAGAAAGCGCAAGGAAAGAGAGGTAGAGAGAGGAAAAATACCCCAGCACCAGTCTACCACTTGTGAAGATTCCTCTTTTCATAGTGCTGGGGGCTTGAACGTTATGTACTCAGGCGCTCTTCTTCCCCCACCCCCAGAAACCCTGTTATTATATTCAGTTACAAATGCAGCTTAGGAAGTAAAATGAGAAGTTCATTGGGGATTTGGTTGACAATTACTAAGTATTAACTTGTATTATTAATCAAGAGTTTATACCCAAGCACATGGACAACCTGCTTCCTCGTGTCTATTGTATGGCATAGGTGTTTCCATGAAATGTCTTGTTTACTAGATGATAAACAAGCACATGTAATAGGCCAGTTTAAATTGTTTTCTCCTATCTTTATTTTTTTTTCATATTTATTTATTTATTTTTCTTTTGTTGCCCTTGTTGGTTTTTATTGTGGTTGTAGTCATTATTGTTGTTATTGATGTCATCGTTGTTGGATAGGACAGAGAGAAATGGAGAGAGGAGAGGAAGACAGAGAGGGGGAGAGAAAGATAGACACTTGCAAACCCGCTTTACCGCCGGTCCTTGCGCTTTGCACCACCTGCGCTTAACCCATAGCGCTACCGCCTGACTCCCTCCTATCTTTCTTTCTAACCTAATCTTCTGCTCAGAACCTACTTATTGTGCCTCAAACATGCCCTGTAAAGTTGCCTTGGAGCAGTGAAGTCCATGTATAAAAACAAATTATTTCACAACCACCAGTACCAGACAAATAATACCTTGAAGAGAAAGTCTTGGTCATCATCTTACCCTCACCTGATCTGGGTTTTGATTCCTTTTTTTTTTTTTTTTTTTATCACATTTTATTGCCTACACTATTTTTTAAAAATATTTATTTATTCCCTTTTGTTGCCCTTGTTTTATTGTTATAGTTATTATTGTTGTTGTTATTGACACCATCATTGTTGGATAGGACAGAGAGAAATAGAGAGAGGAGGGGAAGACAGAGAGCGGGATAAAAAGATAGACACCTGCAGACTGCTTCCCCGCCTGTGAGAAGCGACTTCCCTGCAGGTGGGGAGCCAAGGGCTGGAACCGAGATCCTTACGCCGGTCCCTGCTCTTTGCGCTACGTGTGCTTAACCCACTGTGCCCACACTATTTTATCAAAGCATGTTTATAGGTTACCTTCTTGTTTATTCTCTCCTGCTTATTCAGCTAAGTGTGAGAAACTAGGATTCTAGCCAAACGCATCAATTTCTAGCTAGAAGATTCTTAACCTCATAACCAGGAGATGATGACAGATTAGGTAAGGTAGAAAGCTGCTTTCCCACAGGTTCAGTTTCCCTGAGAAAGGTGCCTTGGAGAAAGAAACCCTGCTGAGGATTTGGTTGTAGCCGAGGAGAACAAAAACTTAAAAATACTATTCCCAGACCAGCAGAACAGCTCACCTGGATGGTTCCCCTATTCACCAAAAGAAATAAATTTTACTCGTGTGTGTTTGTGTGTGTGTGTGTGTGTGTGTGTGTGTGTGTGTGTGTGTGTGTGTGTGTGTATTTATATAAAAACCAGTGTGGAGGATATGGAATGCAGACTATCACAAAGAAGTCTACTTGTATTACAAATAAATCATATAACCACAATGAAAAGAATGAACGGGGAACAAAGGAACTGACCTTGGGAAGCAGTGTTTTGACTATATATATTGTAACGCTGAAGACAAAAAGAACTGTATGCAAACAAAGCACTTGGGCTTGTAAAAATTGTTTTCTCAAGGTTATGAGTTAGGAGTTCTGTCTCTTTGTATACTAGAGTTAAACAAATATGTAAATGTATTATAGATAATGTGAATCAAGTTCCTCACATCAGAGAAATGTTATAAATCAGGAATAGAGATAACAAAGTTGTCGTTTTAAGATTTACTTATTCATTAATGATAGAGGAGTGTGTAAAAACTAGAGCATCACTCTGGCACATGCCATACTGGGGATCGAACTCGGAACCTGATGCTTAAGAGTCCATTGCCCTATCCACTATGTCACCTCCCAGGGATGTGATAGCACAAAAGTTTTACAAAACCTTTCATACCTGAGTCTCTGAAGTCCCAGATTCAATCCTTCAGTCGCTGGCTTCACAAAACCTAGAGCTAAACAGTGCTCTGGTAAGAAATAGAAAAGATTGTGTGTGTTGTGGGGAGACTAAAGCAAAACCTCTGATGTGCTAGATTGGAATCATGCTTAGGTAAACAGGTAAATGAAAAAGCATAGATACGTGTATGGCTATATGAGTTTGTATGTTTGTGTGTATTGTCCTGCTCAAGCCATGAGAGGGCCTAGAACCAGTAAGATACCAATAACAGTAAACAGGCCTAATAATCTAGATCTTAGTTTTTTATTTAATTTTTATTTGTGATTAACAGTAAGGTACAAGATACTAAGATTACAGTGTAGAGTTTCACACCACACCCACCACCAAAGTTCTTTGTCACCACCCTCCCTCCTCCCAAAGGTAACCATTATAGTTCTCATAAATTTCAGTTTGCTTGCTTACTTTTTTTTTTTCCTTCATGTTCATGTGTATCACAGATCTTCATTTCTAAATATCAGTAAAATGAATCAGGATTCATTGGACAGGACTGGGACAGGGAAAGTATAAAAATGATCCTGGAGCATCTTTTGGTTCTATGACGTTCTGTTTTAAAAGAAAAAAGATGAATATGGAGACAGAAGGAGGAAACATGGGAAGGTCACAAGCTGACCTGGAAGAATTTTAGTAGCAATAAAAAATACTAGTTTATAAAGAGCAACAACAAAAAAATCCATGAGTTGATACTGCAAGACTTAACTGAGTAGAGAAGTGTTAATTTTTCTCACAAAAGTCGCCTAATTGACAAAGGAGGAAGAATATGGAAAATAGGAGCACCTCGATGACAGTAATTACTGTTGAGACAAAGTCCTGATGGACCCTAAAATAACAGTATAGGTTCGAACAAATAATCTCAGAATGTTCAGTAGTTCAAAAAAGAAAAAGTGAGTTTGGGTAGGGAATTTTCACAAATAACCACTTGAGCCAAGAGATCACAGTTGGCACCACTGTAAAACACATTGGAGTCATGTATGATACACTGAGGTAGAATAAGGCACTCCTGTACAAAATAACTGACATTCTAAAATACATTTTTCAATAGTGTCAAGGTTTCAAAAAATCTAAGATATATTTTTCAATAGTGTCAGGGTTTCAGAAGATAAGGGAATTCTAGAAACCTGTCATAAGTTGAGGGACATAGTGGAGGCGTGCCAACTAGATACCATATGGAATTCTGGAACAGAAAAAGGCCATCGGCGGTCAGGTGGTAGCCCAGCGGGTTAAGCGCACGTGGCACAAAGTACTAGGACCAGCGTAAGGATCCTAGTTCGAGCCCCTGGCTCCCCACCTGCGGGGGGGGGCACTTCATGGGTGGTCAAGCAGGTCTGCAGGTGTCTTATCTTTCTTTCTTGCTCTGTCTTCCCTTCCTCTCTCAATTTCTCTCTGTCCTTTCCATCAACAATGACAGCTACAACAACGATAAAAATACAAGGGCAACAAAAGGGGAAAAATAGCCTCTAGGAGCAGTGGATTTGTAGTGCAGGCACCGAGCCCCAGCAATAACCCAGAAGGCAAAAAGAAGAAAAAGGAAAAGGCCATCAGTAGAACAACTGAGGAAATCTGAATGAAGTACTCTAATCTCCCACCTCTGCACATAGATATATTTTTAGACCAGGAAGTTGACTATTTAGGAATTAGTAAGGCAGTATGGGTTGTAAGTGGCTTATCCGTTCTCCCTTCCCAACAACAGGAACAAAAGAAAACATACTCCTCATACTCATCTTGTAGTCTTCAGATGCAATTAGACTCCTCAGATTGATTTTCAAGACCCATCTGACTTGCTTCAGCTACTTCATTCTTTTCCTTTTCTCCCTCTGCTGTTCTTTCCATATAGTCCAAATTCCACTCTTGTTCTTTAAAAAAAAATGTTTTGGGAACTTTGCATATGTTTCATATTCTCGGGATGTTCTAATCTTCATCTGCCTGGATATACTTTCCATGTTCAGCTTATTAAGAAATCTCTGATATCCCCGCCCCCCACAAACACACACCAGATGACTCTCCTGTTTGCTGCCCTCTATTGTGGCCCTGATCACCTTGTACAGTCTTTGTTTACTTGTCTGTTTCTCTCATTATTAAACAATGAGCCCTCCAGGGGTCATGATCAAATCCTGCCCTCTGCAGATAAACCTAGCAGAGTGCTTCCTGGTTTGATTGATTGACTGCGGTAACACATACAACCCCAAAGGAGAAAAAAAAAAAAGTGGGATGGAGGAAATGTTGATAAAGTCAGGGACAAGAGAAACCCTCCTGTATAAGCATTGTGGGGAATTCATGTCAAATGAGATGTGCAGATACTAAGATTTCTTGACTGTGTTGTCTTAGAACTTGCTTGCTAACAAGTTTTATTAAATAAAAGACTAAGAGAAGCTTCTTGGAGGAGGTTGATATTTGCAAAATAGGGTGTTAGGAGACAGTGATCTTATGGCATTTTCATATAACATTACTGAGATAAAAATGGGAAACTGAAAGTTTTCCATGCAAGACAATATTTAAGCAGATTCTTATAAAAAGTTCAAGCTCCTTACAAGCTTAATAAACTCTTTAAAAGTGACTTCTTTAGGGGACCAATTGTGGTTCACCTCACAGTCCACACACATTAACCCTGCATGAGATCCCAGGTTCAAGCCCTTGGTAGCCACCTGCACTGAGGAAACTTCACAAGCCAGAGCAGCAGTGTTTTGGGTGCTCCTACTCTCTAGCTATGTCTCACCCTCTATCAAAAGAAAATGGGGGGAGGCTGCCAGGAGCTGTAGAGTCATGCAGGCACTGAACCCCAGGAATAATCTTGGTGGGAATAAAATAAAAAAGGCTCTGTTACCCCTCATTATTTGTGTATATAAGTAATTTGAGAATAAATTACGCACATCATTCCCTTTTTTTTTTTATTTATTCCCTTTTGTTGCCCTTGTAGTTTTATTGTTGTAGTTGTTGTTGATCTCGTTGTTGTTGGGTAGGACAGAGAGAAATGGAGAGAGGAGGGGAAGACAAAGAAGGGGAGAGAAAGATAGACACCTGCAGTCCTGTTTCACCGCTTGTGAAGCGATTCCCCTGCAGGTGGGGAGCCGGGGGCACGAACCGGGATCCTTACACTGGTCTTGTGCTTAGCGTCACCTGCGCTTAACCCGCTGTGCTACCGCCCGACTCCCACATCATTCCCTTTTGCTTCTAACATAACCATAGTAATGGTATAGAATCAGGGAACACATAATGTAATATACTATTATCTGATTTGCATGCCTTATTCAAATTTCACTAATTGTCCTAATGTCCTTTATATAAATTTATTCTAATCTGAGAACCAAATCAGAAACACACATTACATTTGACTTTTATGTTGCTTTAGTCTCCTTTTAAGCTAATTTTTTTTTTGTAGTTATTGTTGTTGATGTCACTGTTGTTGGATAGGACAGAGAGAAGTGGGGAGAGAAGGTGAAGACGGGGAAAGAGAGAGACACCTGCAGACCTGCTTCACCACCTGTGAAGTGACTCGCCTGCAGGTGGGGAGCTGGAGGCTTGAACCTGGATCCTTGCACTTGGTGCCACCTGTGCTTAACCTGCTGCACAACCACCCGACTCCTAAAAGCTAATTTTTTTTTTTTTATGAAAAAGATAGGAGAGAAAAGAAACAGGCATCACTCTGGTACATGTGCTGCTGGGGATTGAACTCAGGACCTCATGCTTGAGAGTCCCGAGTGCTTTATCCACTGCACCACCTCCCAGACCACCTTAAAGCTAATTCTTCAACCTTTATCTTAGTGACTTAATAGTTTTGAAGAAAACAGGCCATTTATTTTTGTACAATGTCCCTCAACTTTGGTCTGCCCATTTTCTCATGATTAGATACATATTTATGGCAAGAATGCCACAAAAGAAATGCTGTATCCTTTAAGCGCATCATAAAGAGGACACATTATTGGTCATATTAATTTGAATTGCATGGTTAAGATGGTGTGAGCTATGTAGTGTTGTCAGACTTTTCCACTGTAATGTGCACATAAACACCCTGTTCTGTCTGGTTCTAAAGCCAGAATAAAAATTGAACTATAGAGGTCATGTGGTAGTTATTCATAAGTGAGGCCCAGGGTTGGTTCCCAGACACACACACACACACACACACACACACACACACACACACACACACACACACACACACACACACACACACACGAGAAAGAGAGAGAGAGAGAGAGAGAAAAGAGCTATGTATCACCTAAAATTATGTCCCAGGGTTGGTTCCCAGGCAGTGCATTGAAAATACACACACACACACACACACATACACACACACGAGAAGCTGTGTATCAGGTTCCCAGGCAGTACATTAAAAAAATACACACACACACACATACACACACGAGAGAGAGAGAGAGAGAAGCTATGTATTACCTAAAATTATGTTCCACTTTGATTCTATTGTTCAGTTTCTGTCACCTTAAGCAAAACACTTCAGTTCTCTGAGACTTACATATATCTGTTCAGTAAGAGTGGTACTCAAGTACTTTCCACATGGATTAAGATTGTACCAGGCACAAAGTAAATTTCCATTGTATATGAGTTTCCTTATTCCAGATGAAATTGAGAGACAATGATTTTAAATACCAGGACAAGAGATTGGCAAGATGTAGATCTCTTAAAATTTGTGGCCCTTTAGGCAGAAATACTGAATTATTTTCCTTACTTGTAAGACAGTGAGAATGATATATCAAGGGAAATATATTCATTATTGTATCTGCCAACGCTATATATTCATTCTGTACCTGTAAGCTGAAGAAACAAAGATGTGAGATGTCAGTATTGAAAATAGAAGTGTTTAGAGACCGTCATTGACTCTGGGACAGACAGTAAGAGAGGATCTTTATACCCTAAAACTAGGCAAAAAGAGAGCCCCCAGACAATAACTAGCATTAAGTTAATATGAGTTGTTGGAAAAGTCATGACTTTTTTGTTGTTGTTGTTGTTGTTATTGTTAATATTAATTGTTTTTTTTTTTTTAATTTACCAGCACACTGTTCAACTCTTGTTTTATGAAGATGTGACAGATTGAAACTGGGACTTTGGAGCCTCAGGCATGACAGTTCTTTTGCATAACCATTATGTTATCTCTACCACCTTGTGTATGCTTTTCTATGCAAAAATCCATCATGAATTTTTTTTAAAAGATTTTATTCATGAAGAATGATAGGAGGAAAGAGAAAGAATTAGACATCACTCTGGTACATGTGTTGCCAGGGATTGAATTCTGGACCTCATGCTTGAGAGTCTAGTGCTTTATCCACTGTGCTACCTCCCTGCATCATGACTTTTCCATAAACCCAACATGTTCTTACTCCAAATTCAAAGCAGCCTTGTAAAGTAAATTATGATACTTTCTTTCTTTTTTTATTTTTATTTTTATTTTTTAATTTTTTTTCCTCCAGGGTTATTGCTGGGCTCGGTGCCTGCACTATGAATCCACCGCTCCTGGAGGCCATTTTTTCCCCTTTTTGTTGCCCTAGTTGTTGCAGCCTCGTTGTGGTTATTATTGCCATTGTTGAGTTGCTTTGTTGTTGGATAGGACAGAGAGAAATGGAGAGAGGAGGGGAAGACAGAGAGAGAGGGGGAGAGAAAGATAGACACCTGCAGACCTGCTTCACCGCCCGTGAAGCGACTCCCCTGCAGGTGGGGAGGGGGCTCGAACTGGGATCCTTACGCCGGTCCCTGCGCTTTGCGCCACATGCGCTTAACCCACTGTGCCACCGCCCGACCCCCCTTTTTAATTTTTTTTATTACCTTTATTTATTTATTGGATATAGACAGCCAGAAATCAAAAGGGAAACGGGGAATAGAGGAAGAGAGACAGAGAGACACCTGCAGTACTGCTTCACCACTTGCAAAGCTTTCCCCCTGCAGGTAGGGTTTGGGGACTTGAACCTGGGTCCTTTTGCGTTGTAACATGTGCGCTCAACCAGGTGTGCTACCACCTGGCCCCAACTATGGTACTTTCTTTCACAGATTACTAAACTTAGCAAAGTTGAGAGTGGACCCTTGATCTTTTTAAACTTCTATTCAGAGAACAAAGGCTAGGGAGAAGGAAGCACTACTGAAAATCTGCTTTCTGTGCCAGGATCTGAGACTGACATTTTAGCTGTGTCATATTACATATAATCTTCACAGCATTTCACAGTAAGACAGATTCCAGTTGTCTCTCTTTATCCTTTAATAAACTGAGGTTCAGAGAGGTGAAAACATGGACTAGGTAGAAATGGCATTTAGATTCAGTCTTGTCTATTTCTAAATGTATGATCTTCTGAAGCTGCGAAGAATGATGGGTGCTTTAAGTAAATTGAACTTTTTGTTATCACAGAATTTAGAGGGTTTGGAGCCCTTTCTTCCCCCACCCTGACCTAAGGACTTTCTAGTTTTTTTTTTAAAAAAATCTTTTTTTATTATATTTATTTATTTATTGGATAGAGACTGTCAGAAACTGAGAGAAGAAGAAAGGCAGAAAGACATTTGCAGCACTGTTTCATCACTTGCAAAGCTTTTCCCCTGCAGGTAGGGCCCAGGGGCTTGAACCTGGGTCCATGTGCACTGTAAGATGTGTGCCCAACCAGGTGTACCATCACCTGGCTCATCTAGGTTTTTGTTTGTGTTTGTTTTAATGTTTATTTTACTAGAATACTGCTCAGCTTTAGTTTATGGGTGCTAGTGATTAAACCTGTCACCTCAGAGTCTTGGGCATGAAAGTCTTTTGCATAGTCATGATGTTAACTTTCTGACCCCATCTTAAATGTTTTATTTTATTTTTTTAATTTATTATCTTTATTTATTGGATGGAGCCAACCAGAACGAGAGGGTAGGGGAGATAGATAGGAAAAGAGAGAGACACCTGCAGCCCTGCTTCACAACTTGCAAAGCTTTCCCCCTACAGGTGGGGACCGGGGACTTGAACCCAGGTCCTTGAGCACTGTAACATGTGCACTCAACCACCTCCCGGTCCCATCTTAAATGTTTTAAAGCAAACATAGTAGGTTCTTGAACAGCCTGCCTGCCTTCTTTCCTCCCTTCCTTCTTTCTCCCTCCCTCCCTTCCTTCCTGCTTCTGCAGTAAGAATCCATTGCTCCCTGCAGCCTTTTGTTTTTTTAAATAGAATAGAGAGACAGATCTAACACAGTGCTTCACTACTCATAAAGCTTCACCCTCCATACAGTTGGGGGCCAGGGACTTGAACCTGACTCCTTGTGCATGGTAATACGTGCACTTAACTGGATGCACCACCTGCTGCCACCTTGACTAGTGTTTAAGTCATTGTCATTTTGCTATAATGTTGATGAGGAGGAATAGTTTGCATGTCTTCCCATGTCTGTGTGGGTTTTCTGTGACTATTCTGGATTTTTCTCTCACATCCCAGAGATGTACATCTGAACTTTGTTGGCATGTCTGATTTGTCCCAGTCTCAGTGAGTTGGGGTGCCTGAGTGTACTCTGAGGTGAAAGGATCCTGAGTTTCCAGCACAGATTCTAGCCACCCTCAGCCTTGAACCTGGGTAAGAATATTGGGAAATGCATGATCAGAAATAAATAATTGGGTTTTTAAAATTTTTTTTTAAAGAAATAATGATTTATAAGACAGATGTTGTCACGTGAGTAGTTTTTTCTTTCCCTGATGGGTGTCTGCACACCACTACTACCACTGATTTAAGTCCTCCTCCACCATTTTGCACTGTGTCCCCAACACCCTCTCAACCTCCTCTCCTGAACCCCTCCCCCACAGGCTCCTTGGCTTAGCTGCAATACATCTTACCTAGCCCTGTGTTTTTGCTTTCTTTCCTTCTTAAATTCCACATATAAGTGGGAGTCAGGCAGTAGTACAGTGGGTTAAGCACATGCAGCGTGAAGCACAAGGACTGGCATAAGTATCCCCCCTGGCTCCCCTCCTGCAGGGGAGTTGCTTCACAGGCAGTGAAGCAGGTCTGCAGGTGTCTATCTTTCTCTCCCCCTCTCTATCTTCCCCTCCTCTCTCTTTTTCTCTCTGTCTTACCTAACAACAACGGCAACAGTAATAACTACAACAATAAAACAACAAGGGCAACAAATGGGAATAAGTAAATAAATAAATATAAAAATATGAGCAGAAGGGAAAACATAAAGCAGAACTTGGACTGGGTTTGGTGTACTGCACCTTTGGGGGGGTGGGGTGGGGGTGGGGAGTGTTCAGCTCCTGGAACATGATGGTGGAGGAAGACCTAGGGGCAGGGTTAGATTGTTATGTGGAAAACTGAGAAATGTTACACATTTACCAACTACTGTATTTTACTGTCAACTATAAACCATTAATACCCTAATAGAGGGAAAAAAACTGCACTATGACTTTTCAAACAACCTAGTATGTTGGGGTAAGTCCCCATTCTATTTCTACCTCCATTTTGTTGAAAGTTTCTATCATAAATGAATGTTAGTTCTTGTCAAAGAATTTTAATGTCTTTCTAATAAATTTGTGTATGTTCTACCCCCCCTGGAATGAATCCTACCTAGTCATGATGTATAATCTTTTTAATATGTTATAGAATTGATACACTAAGATCGTGTTGAAATTCTTTGCACCTATATTTATTTTAGGGTATTGTTATCTGGTTTTCTTTTTTGTGTGTGTGATAGCTCTGTCTTTGATATCAGGGTAATGTTGACCTCGGTCTTTGGGAGAATTCTCTTTTCTTCAGTTATTTGAGTAATTTTGATAAGGATATTTAATAGGTCATCTTTGAGGTTTTAGTAGTACTGCTGCCTTCTGGTTTGGAGCCCTTGTCTTGGGGTGGGGAAAGGGGACAGACACTTATGATCACTCTTTTAATTTCCTTCCTTTTAATTTGTCCAGGTTTTCAAATTCTCCTTGATTCAGTCTTGGCAGATTATATGCTTCTAAAAATCTGTCTAGGAGTATAGTAGTTCATGGGTATGGCACACACTTTACCACGTACAAGGATGCAGGCACAAGCCCCTTTGTTCCATACCTATGGGGGGTTCTTAGTGGTGGAGCGGTGCTGCATGTCTCTCTCACTCCCTCTCTCTCTCTCCCCCCTTCCTTCTCAATTTATCTCTGGCTCTATCAAAGACATTTTGTTAACATTTGCTTTATATATTTTGATCCCCTTTCATTTGATGCAGATGTGTTTTAAGGTATCTTGATGGATTTATGTTTTAATCATTATACAGTGTCTGTACCTGGTATTTTCATTTATTTTTTTACCATAGCACTGCTTAATGCTGGCTTATAGTGGTGTGGGGATGAACCAGGATGAACCTGGCACTTCAGATCCTGAAACATGAAAGTCTCTTTGCATAGCCATCATGCTATCTCCCCACGCTGCACATGTTTCTGATTAATTACCTACTTAAGTTTGAGGCCTACCATGTGTATTGGCTTCCACTTGACTTGATGATTGGTTTCCAGTGCTTTTCTTCAAATCATCCTGCCACTCATCCATGCCTGTTGATTGGTGAGCAAAGATCATTACCTTCAGTTTCATGAAATTAATTGGTATAAAAAGATTTTTATTGAAAAAAATGATTTGTTACTATATTATGAAAACCTCTCGGCATCTTGATACTACCGAGTGGGCGCTCTTCATTTATTTAAAGTCCCTTTAGTACTTTTTGCAGAATCAGTATGATGGTGATGAATTCTTTTAGCTATTTTCTCTAAGAAGCTCTTTCTCTCAAGTCTGATTTATAACCTGGCTTAGTAGGTATTCTTTTTATTTGTTTACTTATTAAAGATTTTTTATCTATTTATTCATGAGAAAGATAGGAGAAGAGAGAGAGAACCAGATATCACTCTGGCACATGTGGTGCCAGGGATTGAACTCAGGACCTCATGCTTGAGAGTCCAATGCTTTATCCACTGTGCCACCTCCCGGACCATAGGTATTCTTTTTTTTTTAATTTTATTTATTTATTTTCCCTTTTGTTGCCCTTGTTATCTTTTTATTGTTGTTGTAATTGTTGTTGTTATTGATGTCATCATTGTTAGATAGGACAGAGAGAAATGGAGAGAGGAGAGGAAGACAGGGGGAGAGAGAGATAGACACCTGCAGACCTGCTTCACCGCCTGTGAAGCGACTCCCCTGCAGGTGGGGAGCCGGGGGCTCAAACCGGGATCCTTACACCTGTCCTTGCGCTTTGCGCCACGTGCACTTAACCCACTGCACTGCTGCCCGACTCCCTTTTTAAAAAAAAAATGTTGGACAGAGACAGAGAAATTGGAGGGTGGGGGAGACAAAGGGAGACACCTCCAGCCCTGCGTCACCACTCTTGTAGCTTTCCCCCCTGCAGGTGGAGACAAGGGGCTTGAACCTGGGTCCTTGCACACTGTAATGTGTATACTTAATCAGGTACACCACTGCCTGGCCCCCTGCTTAAGTCCTCTTTCATTCAACATTTTTATTATATCCTGTCAGTCTGGATATGTCAGGGATATTTGAGAAATGTGCTGATAGTCTTATGGGGATGGGGCCTGCCTTCTATATAGTTCTTTGCTTTTCTCTTATTGCTTCTCAGAACTGTTTCTTTTATCGAGCTATTTTCATAGTAGAGTGCCTTGTTGTACATCTGTTTGGGTTTACTTTATTTGGAATTAATTGTGCTTCCTGGAACTGGGTATCTCTTCTTTTCCAGTTTGGGAAACACCTTGGCTATTTTTTCTTCAAGAAATTGTTCTGCCACTTTTTCTCTTCTCATTCTGGAACCCTTAGAATGTGAGTGTGTTCCTCCTTATGTCTTGAATCACTTAAGTTGTTAATTTTTAAAAAATTATTTTTGGGGGAATCGGGCAGTAGCACAACAGGTTTAGCGCAGGTGGCGCAAAGCACAAGGACCTGCATAAGAATCCCAGTTGGAGCTCCCAGCTCCCCACCTGCAGGGGAGTCGCTTCACAACAATGACATTAATAACAACAATAATAGCTACAATAATAAAACAACAAGGGCAACAAAAGGGAATAAATAAATGGGTTTAAAATTTTTTTTTCTTTATTTTCTTTTGTTTTATTGTTGTAGTTATTATTGATGTTGTTACTGTTGGATAGGACAGAGAGAAATGGAGAGAGGAAGGGAAGACAGAGAGGGGAAGAGAAAGACAGACACCTGCAGACCTGCTTCACTGCTTGTAAAGTGACTCCCCTGCCAGTGGGGAGCCAGGGGCTTGAACCGGGATCCTTATGCCGGTCCTTGCGCTTAGCATCACCTGCGCTTAACCCACTGTGCTACCGCCCAACTCCCTAAAAAATGTTTAAAAATTATTTTTGGGGGGAGTCGGGCTGTAGCGCAGCGGGTTAAGCGCAGGTGGCGCAAAGCACAAGGACCGGCATAAGGATCCCGGTTCGAACCCCGGCTCCCCACCTGCAGGGGAGTCGCTTCACAGGCGGTGAAGCAGGTCTGCAGGTGTCTTATCTTTCTCTCCTCCTCTCTGTCTTCCCCTCCTCTCTCCATTTCTCTCTGTCCTCTCCAACAACGACAACAACAATAATAACTACAACAATAAAACAACAAGGGCAACAAAAGGGAATAAATAAATAAAATAAATATTTAAAAAATGAAAAAAAAGAAAAAACAAAAAAACAAGGGCAACAAAAGGGAATAAATAAATAAAAATAAAAAATATATATAAAAAATTATTTTTGGGGACCAGGTGGTGGCGTGCCTAGTTAAGTGCACACATTACAGTGCACAGAGACCCAAGTTCAAGCCCCTGGTCCCTACCTGCAGGGAGAAAGATTCACGAGTGGTAAAGCAGGGCTGCAGGTGTCTCCCCCCCCTTGATTTCTCTCTATCCGATAATAAATAAAATATTGAAAAAAGAAAGACTAAAAATTACTTTTCTGGGAGTTGGGCAGTAGCACAGCAGGTTAAGTGCAGGTGGCGTAAAGCACAAAGACCAGCATAAAGATTCCGGTTTGAGCCCCCAGCTCCCCACCTGCAGGGGAGTCACTCGCTTCACAGGCGGTGAAGCAGGTCTGCAGGTGTCTATCTTTCCCCCCGTCTTCCCTTCCTTTCTCCATTTCTCCCTGTCCTATCTAACAATGACGACATCAACAATAATAACTACAACAATGATAAAAACAATAAAATAATAAATAGCTTTTCTTTTTTTCCTGTTTGTTTATGTTTGCTGCTGTTTGATCTTTTGGCATACTTATTTTGGCATACTTATTCAGCCATTATCTTCTACTGGTTTGCTGTTAAGTCCCTTCTTTATATTTTGTAATTCAGCTGCTGTATTCTTTATCTGTTTGGACAGTTCTCATAGCTCCAACCTTATTGATTTTCTCACCCATTAACCTCATTTCAGCGAGTATCATTAGAATTGTTCTAAAGTCTTCCTAAGTTAGCTTTTTTTTATTTCTTTAAATAAAAAATTAATGTTTTACATTCAACAGTAACCTAAGTTAGCTTTTATAGCTCTGCTGTATTTGAGATATTTCTCAGTAGTCCTGATCCATTTGTGCAGGTGAATTCCTCTATCCTCTCATTGTAGCTGGTGCTTTATGAGGGCTTAAGCCAAAGATCTTTGTGAGAACAGATTTGGTGACAGGGATTCATAGTTGTCCCTAACATCTACTGTAGCCTTGGAGTACCTGACCCTGGCATTGAGTCTGAGCATACATACCTGTATGCCCCAGGCACCTGTGCAGGGAGTTTGAATATACCTTCGTGAGAGCAGTGGCTCATAGCTACAGGTGCCTGACAGTAGCTCTAGCACTGGATTCCAGCAGAACTAGACAGGGACCACTTCTGTAGAATAATTGCAGTAGCACCTCCTTTCTAACAAGTTTGAGTGTAGCTGAGTAGGGCTTACTATTCATAGTCATGAGTGCTCAGGCATGACAGTTTCACCAGGGTCAAATGGGCAAGGTAGCAATCTGGTGTAAATGTTGCAAGTATGCAGTGTCAGCTATGTGTCAGGATTAAGAAGGTCGGATGAGATCATGGATTGGCAGCCACTAGTGCCTGGCAATAGCTGTAGCACCAGAGTTGGGCATGTCTGGACAGTGACCAGGGATTTGATGAAGTGGCTGCCAAACAGTCCTCATGCGCCTAGTTCAAGCAGACCTGAGCAAGACCAGGTGTTTGCAGTCACACCTGACCAGCAGTGACTAATGGATTGCTGACTATAGGGGGCACCTAAGGTGCTGGCATCAGATTTGTGATGGGAACCAATTCTGTTTGCCAGGAGCAAGCACTCTTGATATATGTCTCTGTCTCTCCAACTGGTTCAGCTTTTAGCTAGGAGTGGGTGGAACATTCCTCAGGGATTTGCCTTTAGGATCTGTTACTGAAAATTGGGTTCCAGGGTTCGGGCTGTAGTAGAGCGGGTTAAGCGCACATGGTGTGAGACTCGAAGACCAGTGTAAGGATTCTGGTTCGAGCCCCCTGCTCCCCAAGGTTGTAGGAGTAAGATAAAATGGAACCTGCCTGTCAGTGACTTCCACAGAATTTACTACCTGTAGTTTCCTGCCCATATAGTAATGTATATAGAGGAGTGTAGAGTTGGAGTTGCCAGGCTTTAGGTAAGCAGATCTTCTTCTTTCCCAAAGAAGTCTCTTCCTGTTTTCAGCTGAATGCTGCAGAGTGGGATTTCCTTCCTGGTGATCAATCAGTATCTTCCTCTCCCTCTCCCTCTCCCTCTCCCTCTCCCTCTCCCTCTCCCTCTCCCTCTCCCTCTCCCTCCCTTATAAGAACTGTTCACACAGGTTTCACCACACTTTCTGTGTAAATTGTTTCCCACTTTTGTTTATTTATTGGTCATTTCTGGGACTTCCACTCCTGAATGACTTTTTCAAATAGAGACAAAGATCAGGGCTTGGGCAGGGAGAGATCACAACACCAACGCTTCCTTTGATGTACTGAGGGCTAGGCTTTAACATGGCAAAGCAGTACACTGTCCAAGTGAGCTATTTTGTTGGTTCCTCTCCACTTTGGTTTAATTTGCTGTGCTTGATGGAGGAGGGAAACACAGGTCCTTCCTATTGCACCATCTTGATTCTTCCTGCTGATGTTTTTGTGTCGAGAAATAAGCCACCAGAACTTAACTATTGTATGTGTCATTTAACCTGTTACAAAATTGGTTTTGTTATATATTGTTTCACTTAAATTTACCATTTCCAAGAACATATCAGATACCTAAAATGAAGACTAAATTGTATTTTATTTAAAGCTTGTTCCTACATGTTGCCATTAAATTATCTTTATTTATTGGATAGAAATAACCAGAAATCGAGAAGGTAGAGGGAGAGAGACACTTGCAGCACTGCTTCACCACTTGCAAAGCTTTCCCTTTGCAGGTGGGGTCTGTGGGCTCAAATCTAGGTCCTTGTGCATTATAGCATATGTGCTCAACCAGGTGCTCCACCACCTGGCCCTCATGCCTGAGTTTTCAAAGTACTAGGTTCTGTTGCTCACACCACTATAAGCCAGAGCTGGCAATGCTCTGATTTAAAATTAAAAAAAAAAAAAAAAGGTTTTTGAAAAATGTTCACCTTGAGGAGCAGGATGTGGTCTTTTTTTGTTTTTTTACATATTTATTTATTCTCTTTTATTGCCCTTTTTTATTTACTTTCCCTTTAAAATTTTTTTAAATATTTATTTATTTTCATTTTTGCTGCCCTTGTTGTTTTTGATGTCGTTGTTGGATAGCACAGAGAGAAATGGAGAGAGGAGGGGAAGACAGAGAAGGGGAGAGAAAGATAGACACCTGCAGACCTGCTTCACCACCTGTGAAGTGACTCCCCTGCAGGTGGGGAGCGGGAGCTAGCACCTGGATCCTTATAGTGGTGCTGTAAGGACTGTAGTGTCTCTCTCTCTCTTCCTCTCGATCTCTCTCAACCATCTCAATTTGTCTCTGTCTCTATCTAATAATAAATAAAATTATCAGAATACCCCCATACTTACTTTCAACTTGAAGTTTCTCTGTATAGTGCTCACTCAGCTTTTTGTCTACCTGCATAAATTCTACTCATCCTTGGATATTCAATTCAGAATTGTCTTTTCCAGAAAGCCTCACCAGAACACTAAAATCTTTCTTAAATTGCATATCAGGAGTTTATTCTCTGTCCCCATTTGGGTGCTCCATGAACATTGATGGCAATTATATTAGCAATTGCTATTCTATTTATTTATTTATAAAATGGAAACACTGACAAAACCATAGGATAAGAGGGGTACAGTTCCTGCCACCTTATAACTACATATCCCATCAACTCCCCTTATAGCTTTCCTATTCTTTTTTTTTTAATGTTTGTTTATTCCTTTTTGTTGCCTTTGTTGTTTTATTGTTGTTGTTGATGTCGTTATTGTTGGATAGGACAGAGAGAAATGGAGAAAGGAGGGGAAGACGGGGAGAGGATAGACACCTGCAGACCTGCTTCACCGCCTGTGAAGCGACTCCTCTGCAGGTGGGGAGCCGGGGGCCTGAACCAGGATCCTTATGCCAGTCCTTGCGCTTTGCGCCACCTGCACTTAACCTGCTGCGCTACTGCCCTACTCCCAGCTTTCCTGTTATTTAACCTTCTGGGACTATGGACCCAGGGTCATTATGGGGTGCAGAAGGTTGAAGGTCTTGCTTCTGTAATTGCTTCCCCTGCTGAATGTGGGCAGCATTGACAGGTCGATCCATATTCCCAGCTTGTCTCTCTCTTTCCCTGTGGGGCAGCGCTCTGGGGAAGCGGGGCTCCAGGACACATTGGTGAGGTCATCTGCCCAGGGAAGTCCGGTTGGCATCATGGTGACATCTGGAACCTGGTGCCTGAAAAAAGAGTTAACATATAAAGCCATACAAATTGTTGACTAATCATGAACCTAAAGGCTGGAATATTGCAGATGAAGATTTGGGGTCTGTTTTGGAAATAGCTAGTAGGTCTATTTCAGGTATATTCCAAAGGGCCCATGACTTTATTAGTTTTTGCCTACACCTGGCATCTGATATGCAGGTGGACCCAAGTTACTGTCTGGGAAGATGATGTCATGGTTGGAAAGAGGGCTAGAAAGCTGGATCAGTGAAGAGAGTAGCTCACAAATATGGGAAAAGTGTATAAATATTGTTGACTGTTAGCCCCATTGATTTGATCTGGGGCCCATATTCAGCATAGGAGCCTATGTAACCTCTGCATCCCTGTAGGTCCAAACTCACATTTTGTAGTCATGAGTAGGAACATCCAAGCTGCTCCAATTTCAGGACCCATCTTCCTCTGGTGGTAGATAGAATATGATATCCAACCCCCCTTCAGAGGCTGGAACATTCTCTTACCATTGTTGATCCAAGCAATTGCTATTCTGAATGAAGCTACTCCTATTTGAAGAATGCTCATTAGAAAGAAAATAGGGGGCTGGGTGGTGGTGCAGCGGGTTAAGCGCACATGGCACAAAATGCTAGGACTGGCGTAAGGATCCTGGTTCGAGCTCCTGGCTCCCCACCTGCAGGGGAGTCGCTTCACAGGCAGTGAAGCAGGTCTGCAGGTGTCTTTATCTTTCTCTCCCCTTCTCTGTCTTTCCCTCCTCTCTCCATTTCTCTCTGTCCTATCCAACAACAATGACAGCAATAACAACAATAATAACAACAACAATAATAAACAACAAGGGCAACAAAAGGGAAAAAATAGCCTCCAGGAGCAGTGGATTCGTAGTGCAGGCACTGAGCCCCGGCAATAATCTTGGAGGCCATAAAATAAAAATTTCATCTTCCTGATTGCCTTTATAGGGAGGAAACAGTAAAGTAGACAGTATTGGAGAAAATGAAACAGCAAAGTTAAAGCAGCATCTTGAGAGGTGGAAATTAAACTCAAATTTAGGTAAGAAGTAGAAACTTCCCAGCCAAGAGGTGGCATAGTAGCTAGAGTGCTGGACTTGTAATCCTGAGGTCCTGAGTTTGATCTCTGCCATCACATGTGCCAGAATGATGCTTTTTTTTTTTTTTAACAAAGTAAAAGCTTTTATTAAAAATTGGAGAGTTAAGGAGTCAGGCATTAGTGTAGCGGATTAAACACAGGTGGCACAAAGCACAAGGATCTCGGTTCGAGCCTCTGACTCCCCACCTGCAGGGAGTTGTTTCACAAGCAGTGAAGCAGGTCTGCAGGTGTCTTTCTCTCCCCCTCTCTGTTTTCCCCTCCTCACTCCATTTCTCTCAGTCCTATCCAACAACAACAACATCATCAATAATAACTACAACAATAAAACAACAAGAGCAACAAAAGGGAATAAATAAATAAATATTTTTAAAAATTGGAGAGTTATGGGGACCAGGCAGTTCCTGGGGTAAGCTCACGTGGTTCGAAGCACAAGATCCTGCATAAGGATCCCAGTTTGAGCCCTCGACTCCCCACTAGCAGGGGAGCCGGTCTGCAGGCGTCTTTCTCTCCCCCTCTGTTTTCCCCCTTCTCTGAATTTTTCTCTGCCCTATCCAACAACAGCAGCAGCAACAACAACAATGTAAAAATGGCCTCCAGGATCCAGCAGTGGGTTCATAGTGCAGACATGGTGCCTCAGTGATAACCCTGGAGGAAAAAAAAATTGGATAGTTGAGAGATTTGTAGCAGTAGTGCACCTGACTTTCATATCTCAGATCCCAGATGTGACAGGTATCAGTCCAGTGCTGTAAAGAGAGAGACTTGAAAAGAAATAATCAAAAGTCTTTCAAAAACTGGGAATATCCCATCTATGCCTTACTCTTAGTAGTAGTACTATCACTCTTTAAAAGCATATTGAATATGTATTATGTATATAGTGTATAGTGGTACTTGGTGGGGAATGAAGGAGGGAGGCAAAAGGTAGCCCTGGAAAGGGCATATGATTTGAATCCTGAGAGAATAATTGATTTAGTCTTGGCTAAGTTACTACCTTGTCTCTTTCTGTGCCTAGACTTCAGTGACGATTTCACTGACCATCTTTCATATTTCCTTCTAGCAATCAGAGAAGATGGCATGCCAGGGGGCAGGAATAAGAGCATTGGGCCAGTCCAGGTAAGCTCCAGGCCTCACTCTTTGTGATCCAACCCAGATCTCAGATGCTAGTTATTCCTGTAGCTATTCACCTTGACCCTCTCATCTGTTGTTGGGGGTAGGAGGAATCTCTACTTTCATTACAATAAAAATGCTTTTAGAACTTGGTATACCCAAGTTTTTTTTTTTTTTTTTCAATTGGGGGATTAATGGTTTACAGTTGACAGCAAAAAACAATAGTTTGTACATGCATAACATTTCTCAGTTTTCCACAGTACAGTTTAACCCTCACTAGGTCTTTTGGCATATCCAAGTTCTAAAACTGTTCTGAAAATTTTAAATAAATAAGATAACCATTAAAACTTTCTGTGATCTCTCACTACTCTTAAGGAGTTTACAAGAAACAAAACTCTATTCTATTTCTTTTTTTCTTTCTTTTTATTGTTGTAGTAGTTGTTATTGATGTCGTCGTTGGGATAGGGCAGAGAGAAATGGAGAGAGGAGGGGAAGACAGAGGAGGAGAAAAAGATAGACACCTGCAGACCTGCTTCACCATCTGTGAAGCATCTCCCCTGCCTGTGAAGTGACTCCCCTGCAGGTGGGGAGCCGGGGGCTTGAACCAGGACCCTTACTCCGGTCCTTATGCTTTGCGCCACCTGCATTTAACCTGCTGTGCTACTGCCCGACTCCCCTCAATTCTATTTCTAAAACAGCCAGAGGATTTTTATATAGGTCATCTAAGGTTGTGGATGACCTTAAACCTGACAGAAATCAGTACGACCATTGGCTGTTTAATGCTATTAATTCTGTGTCAGCAGATTTCATTGTCTTGTTTGTAGAGTAGGGATTATAATACCCTGTCAGTACCATGAATATTTACCAGGTACTTTGTGCTATGCCATGTATTCTGTACTCCATCTAGTGGGAGAGTCGGACATATAAACAGACACCACAGTACAGTGATGTAAGAAAGATGCCTAAAGGGTTATAGAAGGGAAAGAGCTTCTTTTCCATTTAGGTGAGAGACAGAGAGCAATCATTAGGGACCGATGTTAGGGAAATTTTCCTAGAGAAAGTAAAATTTGAATTGAGTCTTGAAAGAAAAGGATGAATTAGTTATGTTAGAAAGAGCTGAGGAGCTCAACATTTCTTTTTTTCTTTTTTTTTATTATTCACTTATGCCCATTTGTTGCCCTTGTTTTATTGTTGTAGTTATTATTGCTATTGCTGTTGATGTCGTCATTGTTGGATAGGACAGAGAGAAATGGAGAGAGGAGAGGAAGACAGAGAGGGAGAGAGAAAGATTGTGAAGGGACTCCCCTGCAGGTGGGGAGCCAGGAGCTCGAATTGGGATGCTTACTCCAGTCCTTGCACTTTGCACCACTTACGTTTAACCTCTATGCTACCGCCCAACTCCTAGAGCTCAACATTTCTGTTAGAACAAATTATAAAGGACCCAAAGATAAAGCTGTAAAGAATGATGAGTTCATTCAGACAGACCTAGAGCACTGGGCCCTAGTGTAGGGCAGATTCCTTAATTAAAGTCCTTGTGCAGTCAACTTCTTCTTCTTCTTTGATAGCAGAACAACAACTAAATGAGAATAGAGAATTAAATTTGTTTATGACCCATCAAGTAAATTCTTCAACACACTATTGGGCAGAGACCATGCCTTAAAAATGACTGGTGTTGGGAGTCGGGTGGTAGTGCAGCGGGTTAAGCACATGTGGCACAAAGCACAAGGGCCAGCTAAGGATCCCGGTTTGAGCCCCTGGCTCCCCACCTGCAGGGAAGTCGCTTCACAGGCGGTGAAGCAGGTCTGCAGGTGTCTATCTTTCTCTCCTCCTCTCTGTCTTCCCCTCCTCTCTCCATTTCTCTCTGTCCTAACAACAACAACAACATCAATAACAACAATAACTACATAAGTACAACAACAATAAAAAGACAACAAGAGCAACAAAAGGGAAAATAAATAAATTTCTTAAAAAAGAAATTATTAAAAAAAAAAAAGACGTGTCAGATGGGCTGGCATAATGATTATACAAAAGACTTTGATCCTGAGGCTCAGAAGTCGCAGATTCAGTCCCCAGCACCACCATCAGTCAGAATTGAACAGTATACTGACGCTCTTTGTCTCTCTCTCTCACTAAACGTAAAATAATTAAAAGGGAAATACTGTTTCAGTTGTTATATGGAAAACTGAGAAATGTTTCACAGGTACAAATTATTGTACTTTATTTTATTTTTGATTGTAAACCCAACAAAGAAATTTTAAAAACAATACTGATGTCAGGACCAAAAAATAGCTCATTTGGTAGAGAGCACACTTTTCCATGACTGAAGTTTCAAGTTGAAGTCCAAAGTCACTATATGGAAGCAACTATATAAAGGAAGATTTTGGATTTTGGTGGGGTGGGGAAGGGAAGGGGGAGTGTGTGTAGCTAGTCAATGAGAGTGTGAAAGCAACCACAACACTAAAATTTCCTTCAGTGCAGTAGGGGCCAAACTGGGGAAGCTTCCTGAGTGAGGCTTTTTTGTCTCTGCTTCCCCCCACCCCCACTCCCACCACACACACACACACCCTTCCCTCTCTTTTTCACTCTTTCACCCTCTATCAGGTGAGGGAGCAAAAAGTTTACTGAGAATAGAGGAATGATGCTGGCACAGAGCCCCAGTGATAAACCTGATGGCAAACAAGAAATTATTGTTACGGGCCAAGAAGCAACCAATAATAGGCTTTAAATAGAGGGGAAGACATGGTCAATTTTGCATTTTAGAATGATCACTGTAGAAGTAGAAATGGGAGGGAGTCGGGCAGTAGTGCAGCTGGTTAAGCACAGGTGGCTCAAAGCGCAAGGACCAGCCTAACGATCCTGGTTCAAGCCCCCGGCTCTCCACCTGGAGGGGAGTCGCTTCACAAGCGGTGAAGCAGGTCTACAGGTGTCTGTCTTTCCTTCCCCCTCTCTGTCTTCCCCTCCTCTCTCCATTTCTCTCTGTCCTATCCAACAACAGCGACATCATCATAACTGCAACAATAAAACAAGGGCAACGAAAGGGAATAAATAATAAAGATTATAAAAAGACTTTAAAAAAAGAAGTATAAAGTGCAGGTGGCGCAAAGCACAAAGACTGGCATAAGGATCCCAGTTTGAGCCCCCCAGCTCCCCACCTGCAGGGGAGTTGCTTCACAGGCGGTGAAGCAGGTCTGCAAGTGTCTCCCCCTCTGCCTTCCCCTTCTCTCTCCATTTCTCTCTGTCCTATCCAACAACAATGACATCAGTAACAACAATAATAATAACTACAAAAACCAACAATAGTAATAACTACAAAAAACAACAAGGGCAACAAAAGGGAAAATAAATATAAAAAAAGAAGTAGAAATGGTTTGTGAAAAAGCTGCTGCATTTTTTTTTTTTTTTTTTTTTTAAGATTTATTTATTTTTAATGAGAAAGAGAAAACCAGAGCATCATTCTGGCACATGTGATAATGGGAATGAACTCAGTTGCCTCATGCTTGAGAATCCAGCACTTTATACTCTGTGCCATCTCCTGGGTCACCATATTTACTTCTTTATATTACTTATTATTGCTTTGGTCTTATTTTGTTTTCCTAGACCAGAACACTGCTCAGTTCTGGCTTATGGTGGTGCTGTGAATTGAACCTGGGACCTCAGAACCTCAGGTTTGAATGACTTTTGCATAACTATTATGCTGTCTCCCCAGCCCAATTGCTTAGGTCTTATAGAAGATGATTTTTTAAAAATATTTTTTCTATATTTATTTATTCCCTTTTGTTGCCCTTGTTTTATTGTTATAGTTATTGTTGTTATTATTGATGTTGTTGTTGGATAGTACAGAGAGAAATGGAGAATGGAGGGGGAGCGGGAGAGAAAGACACCCTGGTGGGGAGTCGCTTCACAGGCGGTGAAGCAGGTCTGCAGGTGTCTGTCTTTCTCTCCCCCTCTTCCTTCCCCTCCTCTCTTCATTTCTCTCTGTCCTATCCAACAACAACAACATCAGTAGCAACAACAATAATAACTACAACAATAAAACAAGGGCAACAAAAGGGAATAAATAAATAAAATATTTTTTTAAATTTTTAAGTATTTATCCCCTTTTGTTGCCCTTGTTGTTTTGTTGTAGTCATTATTATTATTGATGATATTGTTGTTGGATAGGACAGAGATAAATAGAGGAGGGGAAGGCAGAGAGGGGGAGAGAAAGATAGACACCTGCAGACCTGTTTCACCACTTGTGAAGCAACTCCCCTGCAGTTGGGGAGCCGGGGTTCGAACCGGGATCCTTACACTGATCCTTATGCTTTGTGCCACTTGCGCTTAACCCGCTGCGCTACTGCCCGTCTCCCTTAAAATAAATATTTTTTTAAAACTTCAAAAAATAACACCAATATGGAATTGTTATTGTCAACCTTCCATGTTTGTTGCCATATGTTAGGCCTGTTTCTTAGCATGAATTCAAATGAAATGACTTTCTAAAGATTGTACCACTTAAAATGTGACAGATCCTACACTTGAACAAAGGTGATGTGATTCTAGAATTCATACTTTTAGCCGTTAGCTATTCTACCTCTCTCAGAATACACAATTGTGAGTGGGTAGAATAACCTAAAATCTGTCTAGCAGTGATAGAAGAAGTCAAGATGATGACACTTGAATTGACTTTTTTTTTTCCTTCAATCTCTGGGGCTACACCACTCCAGACTCCAGGCTGACTTTCTAAAAGACAGAAAGGCAAAAAAGGAGAGAGCTAAAGAGACCACAGCTCCAAAGTTTCCTCCAGTGTGGGAGCTAGTCTCTGACCTGGGTCACTAGCATAGCAGAGCAGCACACTATCAAAGTGAGCCATTTTACTATCCTGAATTGACTTTGTTTTAAACAAGAAACTAGAGTACCAGTTTGGTCATGTGCCAGGACTCATCCTGCCACATGCAAAGCATGCATTCTGCCTACTGATACTAGTGCTACCTCTCTGACTGCTAAGTTGAGCCTTAAAGGGCAGCTAGGATTTTTGTTATTAAAGAATGGTATTTCTGAGCTAGGGTAGACTCAGGGGTGGGGAGAAGAGTGTTAGAAAACCTGGAAGCTTTGTAACTTGAGGGTAGGGTAAATAAGCAGGAAAAATACCATAGGCTTCTATGAAATACCTATTTAGAGACTCTTGGTTCATCTTAGATGTGAAGTAGAACTGCTAACAAGTAAGGTGTCCTTCCCATAGAAAGCTTTTTTTTTTTTTTTTAATCAGGGTTGGCAAACTTTTTTAAAGGTCAGGTGGTAAATAGTTTTGGCTTTGTGGGCTGTAGTCTGATATATTCAGGGCCTCTACCTACTTCTGTCATAGATTGTAAAAGCAACTGCCATGGCATGCAAGCATCTTAAGATTGGTGAGAGGCCTAGAGTTTCTCTAGAAAGTTCTGGGACTTCTATGAAGTTTAAATGTTTCTTAGTCTTATAACAGACTATCCTGAGTCCCCAGTCTAACATGTATCAATTCCTGGTTGAAGATATCAGAAGAAGAGATTGAAAGGATCATGTCTGGTCAGGAATTTGAGGAAGAGGCTAATCACTGGAACAACCATGGTGACAGTGACCACAGTTCACCTGGGAACAGAGCTTCAGAGAACAACCAGCCCTCACCAGGCTCCACGTTGTCTTCCAGGTGAGCTTCAAGGCAAATCCAGATTCAAAAGGGATCATCTAAGGGTAGAGCCAAAAGACACCCCTGCATTGATTATTGCTGCCAGTCTGTCTGAGCTGTTGTACTCTTGGCTCTCTCAGCCTTTTGGGATAGGGACCAGGTTGATACAAAGCAGCATTTTGCAGCCAGTTTTTTGCCAACGACCTTGAAAATGTCAGCAATCTCTTCTTGAGACTGATAAGTGCTATAGCTGTCCATGCCTATACATTCTTTCACACAAGAGTGACATTTTAAATATCGTTCTTTTCTCTCATTTTCTTTGTCTTGATAATATTGAATTGTTACTATTTTCTCTTCTTCAGCAAGAGTGAAGTGTTTTCACTTCATAGGGAAATTTTAAGAAACAGTAGCTAGGCTACTGTGAAATACGTATTTGGAGACTCTTGGTTCAAGAATTAAAATCATCCTTTTTTAATATTTATTTTCCCTTTTGTTGCCCCCTTTTTTTATATTTATTTATTCCCTTTTGTTGCCCTTGTTGTTTTATTGTTGTAGTTATTGTCGATGTCGTTGTTGGATAGGACAGAGAGAAATGGAGAGAGATGGGGAAGACAGAGAAGAGGAGAGAAAGATAGACACCTGCAGACTTGCTTCACCGCCTGTGAAGCCATTCCCCTGCAGGTGGGGAGCCGGGGGGCTCAAACCGAGATCCTGTCGCCGGTCCTTGCGTTTGGCGCCACCTGTGCTTAACCCGCTGCCCTACCGCCCGACTCCCTTGTTGCCTTTGTTTTTATTGTTGTTGTAGTTATTGCTGTTGTTATTGATGTCGTCATTGTTAGGACAGAGAGAAATGGAGAGAGATAGGGAAGACAGAGAGGCAGAGAAAGACACCTGCAGACCTGCTTCACCACCTGTGAAGCGACTCCCCTGCAGGTTGGGGGCCAGGGGCTCGAGCAGGGATCCTTACACCGGTCCTTGTGCTTTGCGCCAGGTGCGTTTAACCCGTTGCGCTACCGCCCAACCGCCCAACTCCCGAATAAAATCATCTTAGATGTGAAGTAGAACTGCTAACGAGTAAGGTGTCCTCATTTTTTTTTTTTTAATTAGGATTGGTAAACTTTTTTAAAATAAAGGCCAGGTGGTGTTTTTGGCTTTGTGGGTTATAGTCTGATAAATTCAGGGCTTCTACTTACTTCTGTCATAGATTGTAAAAGCAACTTTAGGAAATATGTAAATTAATGAGTCCCTATGTTCCAATAAAAATTCATTTTCCAAAACAGGTCATGGTCCATAGTTTGCCCATTACAGGAGATGCATTCAGGTAAACCCTAGGGAATGTTTTTTAATTAGTTGATAGAGTGGAAAAGATTTCTCTCTTAAAGAAGAGGAAGATAAGACTCTGTATTTTGGTCTTGACTCATTGAGTAGTGTGTGTACCTAATCATGCTTGAGATCTTGGGTTTGAACCCTGGCACCACATGGGAGTACCATGTATAGCAGCAGAGGAACTCCAGGGATGATGGAGTAGTGCTCCTTCTAAAATAGTGCAAAAAAAGTTGGCTCAAGGTGCTGCTCAGGGGTGAGGTCCCCAGCCTCACATTACAAAATAGTGATAAACCATTGTTCATTAAGTTGTACTCATTGATCCTTAGTTTACTCCTATCTGTGATTGTTTAGGGAATTGTGCCACTTGACTCTTGGTAGGTGCTGGATTTGTTTGTGTTCTGCTAAGAACTTAACCTGTCTGTACCTAAGTTTTCCTAGCAGGAAAAAAAAAACATTCATACTCCCCTTTGTGATCAAATTTCATGAGTATCCATTAAAAGCATTCTAAAATGTGGCATCTGCTGAAAGATGTCATTTAACCAATAATTATTCAGCGCCCACTCTGCCAACTGGTAGATGTCCAATGGTAGGGGACCACATGCATGTAACTATTATTTATGTCATTGGCTTGATGAAGAAAAGTTACACCTTTTTGACTTCTTTCCTTTGAATAAGCATTATAACGTAATCATGCTTGACATGAGACTTTTCTCTCCAGTAGGTCTGTGGAACTGAATGGATTCATGGCATTCAGGGAGCAGTATATGGGGGTGTCTGTACCTCCACATTATCAATATATACCGCACCTTTTTAGCTATTCCGCCCACTCGCCACTTCTGCCCCCACAAGCTCGCAGCCTGGATCCCCAGTCATACAGTTTAATTCACCAGTTGCTGTCAGCTGAGGACCTGGAGCCACTGGGCACACCGATGTTAATTGAAGATGGGTGAGTCATCCCTGCCCTCTTTGGCCCCTTGTGATTTCAAAAGCTTCCCTACCCAAAGCAAGGGAGGTAGTTATAGTACTTGCATACCTGAGGCCCGGAGTCCTTATGTTCAATCTCTTACACACCACCTGTGCCAGAGCTAAGCAGTGCTATAGTATTCCCCCCTCCTTCCCTGCCCTCCACCTCCCCTCTCTCCCAGCATCTTTCTTTCTCCTTCTCTCCCTCTCCCCTCATGAACACAGTTAAATCTAAAAACATGATGTTATTTTAAAAATGTTTTTGTTGGTCCAGGAGGTGGCGCAGTGGATAAAGCATCGGGCTCTCAAGCATGAGGTTCTGAGTTCGATCCCCGGCAGCACATGTACCAGAGTGATGTCTGGTTCTTTCTCTCTCTCCTCCTATCTTTCTAATAAATAAAATATTTTTTTTAAAAAATATTTTTAACTGTACCTACTCTATACCCATCTGCATTCCTGATTGATACACCCTAGACTTCAGAATGTGCTGGGAACGGTGAGTAGATGATGACTCAAGCACCAGAGGACAAGTTTGGCCTTCATCTTTAAAATCAGTGTCCTTCACTGTTTTCCTGAGCATTTTTTTCTCTTGGCGTTCGGGATATTTGTCAACTGTTTGGAATTGGGATAAAAAGGTTTTTGTATTTCAGGTGTAGTAGGTTTGCCAGACCCTAAGATGGGTCAGAATTCAGAACCATAGAAATCTTAAGATAATCATACATCAAGTGCCTCTTTAATGAGGCATTCAAGCCTCCAGTCCCCACATGTAGGAGGGACACTTTATGAATGGTGAAGCCTTTAAGTCCACCCACTGCTGCCACTGGTATTCCTTTATTCTGGAGCATAGGCTATTCAAATTGTTACTGAGCATAGATATTTTGAGATTTTTCTTTTCAATACCTCCAGGCATGTCACTGGTGCTTGTTGTCTGCACTACAAATTTGCTGTTCCTAATAGCCACCTTTCTTTTTACCTGGGGCTCAAAACAAGGTTTTTGTGCATGGTAATGCGTGCTTTTGTCAGGCATACCACCCTGAGTCCCTGATATCCTGAGATTTCTAAAACTAGTTCCATTTTCAGAAGAGGAAATTCAAATGTCTCCCTATAAGAATACCACACAAAAGTTAGGATATGAAGTTGTGGTTGATGAATCTAGCCAAAGGGTCTTGAGAGAAAAACAAAACAAACAAAATCTAGAACTCCTATCTGATCCAGCCCTACTTCCGTCCAGCAATAGCTTAGGACTGAGCAGCTATGGTTTCCTAACTCACCACCAGGGGGTGCAGTGAGAGCAGGAAATGTGTTCTGTTCTTTCAGCCATTTATTTAGCTGAGTCAGTCTCTGTATCACACGGACACCAGATCTACCCATTGCTAAAACTAGTGGACACTAACATTGAAAGTCATACTCCCTGATAACCTCCCCCCTCAGCAATTTCTTCACATCAGACTTATGGCACCGGCTCTGAACTTGCTGCCCAAACCAGTCCTACCTTTTCTCATTAGGCTGACGCGAATAGAGCTGGAGACCCATGACCAAGGGCAGGGAACTCCCCTGCCGGTGACCTCTTTGTTCCCATAGGCTTACCCCAGTTCTCATGCTGTGGTCACTGGGAATAACTTTCCTCTATTCCTACCCCTCAGGTATGCTGTGACCCAGGCAGAGCTATTTGCCTTGCTTTGCCGCCTGGCTGATGAGCTGCTCTTTAGGCAAATTGCCTGGATCAAGAAACTGCCCTTCTTCTGTGAGCTCTCAATCAAGGATTACACATGCCTTCTGAGTTCTACATGGCAGGAACTCATCCTGCTGTCCTCCCTCACTGTTTATAGCAAGCAGATTTTTGGGGAGCTGGCTGATGTCACTGCCAAGTACTCACCCTCTGATGAAGAGCTACACAGGTAAGGGCTACTTACGGGGGAGAAAGTCCCAGGCACCGCCATTGTTCTCCCTGTAAGACAGGGTTGGCTGGATGCTACCGAATGGGCATTAAAGCCACATAGAGCTGCATTTTTTTTTTTTACGTTTTTATTTACTTATTATTGGATAGACACAGAAATTGAAAGGGAAAGGGGATATAGGGAGGGAGGGAGAGAGGGAGGCACTTGCAGCTCTGGTTTCCCCCTGCAGGTGGAGACCAGGGGCTTGGACCTGGGTTCTTGTGCACTGTAATGTGTGCTCTTAACCAGGTATACCACTGCCTGGCCCCCTGTATTTTAATTTTCACTCTGCCCCTAACTAGATTTATAACTGTGGTCAAGCCTCTGAATTTATAAATGGAATAAATAATGAGATAAGTATCAAAAAAACAAAATTAAGTTTGTCTACAAGATGAAAGGGTCTGAGCTGTAGTTTACAATCTAGGAATAAGACCTAGGTGTCATTGTGGCAACTATTTATTGTGTGCCACACACTCTGTGGTATTTTATATTGCTGTCTTCTTTCTCATAGTCTCTAACATAGGTAGTATTGATTCATATATATATATATTTTTTTTTTTGGAGAGTCCAAACTTATTATTTTTTTAATATTTATTTTATTTATTCCCTTTTGTTGCCCTTGTTTTTTTATTGTTGTAATTATTATTATTGTTGTCGTTGTTGGATAGGACAGAGAGAAATGGAGAGAGGAGGGGAAGACAGAGAGGAGGAGAGAAAGATAGACACCTGCAGACCTGCTTCACCGCGACTCCCCTGCAGGTGGGGAGCCGGGGTTCAAACCGGGATCCTTATGCCGGTCCTTGTGCTTTGCGCCACCTGCGCTTAACCCGCTGCGCTACAGCCCGACTCCCTTGATTCATATTTTAGAAATGAGGAAACTGGAGTTCAGAGGGATCTGTTCTTGAGGTTTTGAGGTTTAGCTCTAGAACCAGTGGCAAAGCTTAGGCTCTTTACTGCATCTAAAATTTAATTTTTCCCCCTTACTTCTAGCATGCAATAAAATGGTAAGAAGCATGAGACTGAGCTCTTTCTTTCTTTCTTTTGTAATTTCTTTATTGGGGTATTAGTGGTTTACATTTGACAGTAAAATACAATAGTTTGTACATACATAGCATTTCCCAGTTTTCCACATAACAATATAACCCCCACTAGGTCCTTCTCTGCTGTCATATTCCAGGACCTGAGCCCTTACCCACACCCATCCCAGAGTCTTTCTTATTTATTTATTTATTTATGGATTAGTGGTTTATTTATTTATTTTCCCTTCTGTTGCCCTTGTTTCATTGTTGTTGTAGTTATTGTTGTTACTGTTATTGTTGGATAGGACAGAGAGAAATGGAGAGAGGAGGGGAAGACAGAGACGGGGAGAGAAAGACAGACACCTGCAGACCTGCTTCACTGCCTGTGAAGCGACTCCCTTGCAGGTGCGGAGCCAGGGGCTTGAACCGGCATTCTTAACGCCAGTCCTTGTGCTTCGTGCTACATATGTTTAACCTGCGGTGCTACCGCCTGACCCCCGGGATTAGTGTTTTACAGTCGACAGTAAATACAGTAGTTTGTACATGCATAACACTTCTCAGCAATACAACCCCCACTAGGTCCTCTGCCATCTTGTTCCAGGACCTGAACTCTCCCCTCTCCCACTCACCCACTTACACCCACCTACCCCAGAGTCTTTTACTTTGGTGCAATACACCAACTCCAGTCCAAGTTCTGCTTAGTGATTTCCCTTCTGCTCTAATTTTTCAACTTCTGCCTGTGAGATCATCTCGTATTCATCCTTCTGTTTCTGACTTATCTCACTTAACATGAGTCCTTCAAGCTTCATCCAGGATGGTCTGGAAAAGGTGAAATTACCATTTTAAGAGCTGAGTAGTATTCCACTGTGTATGTAGACCACAGCTTGCTTGAGACTAAGCTTTTTCAGTGTTTCCTGGTATAGTCTTCTTTTAGCTGGACAAGATCCTTCTGACCTCACTGTCTAGAGCAGGTCTTTTACTGACTCACTTTGGAGACCTGGAGCATTGAATCAGGACAAGATGACAATATAATTTTTCTCATTTATTTATGTATTTGAAAATAAAGTTTATATCACATTTAAATGAATCCAGGGAGATAGAATAATGTTATACAAAAGACTTTCCTAAGACTATACTTTCAGGGATCATTTCTATAGTATGTTACAAAGGACTTTCCTGCCTGAGGTCCCAAGTTTAATCCTTGGCTATTGCCATAAACCAGAGCTAAACTGTTTTTTATTTTATTTTATTTTATTTATTTATTCCCTTTTGTTGCCCTTGTTGTTTTTTATTGTTGTAGTTATTATTGTTGTTGTCGTTGTTGGATAGGACAGAGAGAAATGGAGAGAGGAGGGGAAGACAGAGAGGAGGAGAGAAAGATAGACACCTGCAGACCTGCTTCACTGCCTGTGAAGCGACTCCCCTGCAGGTGGGGAGCCTGGGTTCGAACTGGGATCCTTATGCCGGTCCTTGTGCTTTGCGCCACCTGCGCTTAACCTGCTGCGCTACAGCCCGACTCCCCAGAGCTAAACTTTTAATCACATTTAAAATCTGCATCTCTCTTCTGTACCTAATAGCCATAGCCTGAAAGGTAAGCCAAGGGTCCTAGAAGTAGGGTACTGAACATGGAAACAAAGTCCTGGGTTCAGTCCCTGACATCCCCTGTGCCAAAATGACATTCTGGTCTCTCTTTCCCCTCCTCCCCCCTCAAGGAACCTTTGTGCTGCTGTGAGACATAGTTCTGGGTATGGGTGCTCTTTCCTGGTTTTCCAGTATGCTTCAGAGTGATCTATATAAATGACAGAGTTTTGAACCCAGCTGACATTATCCTTTAAATAGAGCTATCTGATTTTTCATATGACCTAACCCCCTTATCTAGAGCCTCTAACTCATTGTTTCCATCAAATTCCTCTCTTCCTTTTGCAATCCTGGACTGACTGAATGTTTGGATAGCAGTTAGTCTGCTCTAAAATTGTCAGAGTTGGCAGAACTGGTGCAGCAAACCCTTCCTATTTGCCTGGAAGTCTATCTAATAGCCTGGAGCTATCTACAAAGTCAGTCTGTGTTCTCCACTCCCTGTAGAAATGAGAGGTTGTAACTGAAGATAGTTGGACTGGTAATATGAGACTCTCATGCCTGATTGTTCCATTTAAGCCCAGAGATCATATGTACAGGTGCTTTGTCTTCTCTCTTTCTCTTCCTGTGAAACTGTCCATCTAGTAAGAAATGAATACATTTAAAACATTTTTTTTTTGTCTCCATGGTTATCGCTGGGGCTTGGTGCCTGCACTATGAATCCATTTTTCCCATTTTGTTGCCCTTTTTACCCTTGTTGTCATTATTGCTGTTGTCATTGCTGCTGCTGTTGTTGGATAGGACAGAGAGAGATCCAGATAGGAGGGGAAACGGGGAGAGAAAAATAAACACCTGCAGACCTGCTTCACCGCCTGTAAAGCAACCTCCCCTGCAGTTGGGGAGCTGGGGGCTTGAACCAGGCTCCTTATGTGCCTGTCCTTGCGCCTTGCATCATATGTGCTTAACCCTCTGCACAACCACCCGGCCCCAAAACAAATTATTATTATTATTATTTTTTATTTCCTTTTGTTGCCCTTGTTTTATTGTTGTAGTTATTATAGTTGTTGTTCTTGATGTCGTTATTGGATAGGACAGAGAGAAATGGAGAGAGAAGGGGAGAGAAAAATAAACACCTGCAGACCTGCTTCACCGCTTGTGAAGCAACTTCCCTGCAGGTGGGGAGCCGGGGGTTTGAAAGGGGATCCTTACGCCGGTCCTTGCGCTTTACGCCACGTGCGCTTAGCCCAGTGCACTACTGCCTCACTCCCCAAAACAAATTATTTTTTAGTGATGGGTTTTTTACGTAGGAGCTCTTCAGGTAGGCAGGAATCCCTGGCTGTGCAGGGCCCTCTGTGACTTTGAGATTCCCAAGGCATCCCATCCCAATGCTACCAAAATCCTTGAGCCCCAAGAGCTAAAGCAAGAATTGGTACAATTGAATTGGGAGACTTTTTGTTAGGAGACTTATTTCCTGAGACTTTTTAAAGTTCTTTAAAGATTCAGAGAGCTGGGCGGTAGTGCAGTGGGTTAAGTGCCCATGGTGCAAAGCGCAAAGACAGGTGTGAAGGTCCCGGTTCGAGCCCCCAGCTCCCCACCTGCAGGGGAGTTGTGAAGCAGGTCTGCAGGTGTCTCTCTTTCTCTCCCCGTCTTTCCCTCCTCCCTCCATTTCTCTCTGACCTATCCAACAACGATGCCATCAATAACAACAACAATAATAACTACAACAATAAAACAAGGGCAACAAAAGGAAATAAATATTAATATAATTAGAAAGTAATAAGGATAATGAATTAAAGATTCAGTTCCTCATTTGCACTGTCCATAGTGCATGTGTTCAGTAGTGTTTACTATGGGAAGTGCAGATACAGAAGATTCCACTATCAAAAGCAGCTCAGGTGAACAGTGCTGACTCTAGAACACGTACTGCTACTGAGATTTCCTATGGGGGACAAGAAACAGATATGTTGTTAAGATTCTCACTTCGCTGTGGAACCCTTCTATGAAAAAATGGGTTAAGTTTCCCCATGTTAGATTTCACTCCATATCCTTTTGTGTTGGTCAAAAAGGAGAGTTGCTGGGATCACAGAGAGACATAGAGCTCTGCTCTGGCTTATGTGGTGCCAGAGATAGAGCCTGCAGACTAGTCTGTGTAAGTCCTGTGCTCTGCCACTGAACCACCTCCCCAATCACTGAGCTGCATCTTGGAAATGTGATTTGTACAGGTAGATAGTAAAAAAAACAGGATAATATAAAGTCCTAGAAATTAGAGATCCTGGGTAGTTAATTTGTGCAGTGAAATAAAAGTCCTGTATATGAAGGCATTGAGAGAATGTATCTTAAGGACAGAAATGGCTGGAGAGAAAGATGTAGAAAAGATACATCATGGTGAGCCTTAAATGCCAGTCTAGAGGTTTTGAATTTTATTGTGAAAATAGTATAGTTATAGCTCATTTTTAAAAAGTAGAATGACTACATGGTCCGGTTGTGATTCAGAAAGGCCATTGAAAAAGTTGAGGATGCTGCCAGGCAAGTAAGCCCCAGTCCTTTTAGCCAAAATAATGGAGCCTGAGAACAGACTAGTAGATGAGCCAGTCTGAGCTTGTGTCTGAGGTGCACGTGGAACTGCCCAGAAGGTTGTAGGAAAATGCAGGTACTAGAGTGTCTAGAATTGGGTTCATCACTGTAAAGTAGTCCATAGGGTACGGGGGCTATAATTGGTCGTAGCTCTTTCCTACCTAGCTTAATCCTGTGTTAACTCCTACTCCTCCAAAATACTTTTTCTTTTTCACAACTCTGGAGTGCAAGTGAGTTCCTGCTGTCATGTAAAGGCTTTTCCCAGATGATACATGACCTCTCTTCTCCAATATTGAATCAAATTTATGGTGCCCATTTTCCTTAATCAGGTTGTTATCAGACAGGAACCGGGTGTGTGTGATTTAAAACAGATTGTAGCACCAGCCAGTGACTGCTCCTGGTCCTAATCAAGCCTCCTTTGCTCTCAGGAGAAGATGCCTTACACTAGATGAATCTTAATGGGCAATTCTATCTCCTGAGTGCTAGCTCCCTTTAGGCCACATCTCTGTAAAGTTGCCTCTCAGCTACCCTGCCCAAGCCCTAACTACAAGGTTTCAGAAACACTCTTTATTTTTGCTATGATTATGGCAGTGATGATGGTGATACTGTTGTTACTGATAATAGCTAAGAACTACAAACTGCGTATTGTGCTAGTTACATCTCAAGTGCATTGCATTTTTTTTTAAGATTTTATTTATTTATGAGAAAGATAGGGGAGAGAGAGAAAGAACCAGACATCACTCTGGTACATGTGCTGCCAGGGATTGAACTCAGGACCTCATGCTTGAGAATCTAGTGTCTTAGCCACTGTGCCACCTCCTGGACCATGTGCATTGCACTTTTTGCTTAGTCTAATTTCCCCTGTTTTATATATGAAAGGCAGAAGGTTCAGAGGTGAAAACATGAGACTACAAAGCTAGGAAGAGGTGAAGTTGGGATCTCTTGTGCTCCAAAGCCTAGGCTCTTCCCCATTACCTTTATACTGAATTCTTTAAATTTATTGAATGTATGGCTTTGTGGAGTGTGTTCTGGAGCTGTGATCTGACTTTTTCATTTTAAAAACTGTATGTGGCAATTCCTGGAAGGCTCTGGCTGATGACTACTGGCGGTGGGGGGAGTGCATTTGGATGAATGAAGAAGAAACAACTAGGCCTCTCAGCCCCTTTACTGGGACATAACTTACACCTTGTCAGCTTCAATTGCTAACTGAATGGTCCAGTGGCTTGGAGGATACTGTCAGGAATGTTTTCCTTGTCCTAGCATATGTGTGTAAAAGGAACCTAGAAGAAGAATGGGTGTGTTTGTCCAACTGTCTGGCTTTGAATGCTGATAATTTGTAGACAGGGAATCCAGGGGCGTTAGAACTGTTTAGTGGGCAGATGTGGAGGAGGCATGGCTGCAAGAGAAAGCAGGCCCATGGAACAGAGAACAATTTGTTTATCAAGGGGTGGGATGCGGGGTGTAGAGCAGAGTTTCACAGTCAGGCAGTGGAGACTGAGTGGGGGCTGCTGGGCTGTCTGCCAGCCCCCCGCCACTGCCAGGGGTCCACAGTGGTTGCCTATCTAGGAAATTTGGAAAAGGTGTGTACTCTTGCTGCCCCCCCCCCCCCACCAAAAAAAAAGCAAATCTGGAGCACATGCTCAGGACAGGCACTTGGGAGCTCCTTTGTATCCCACTGGTCAAGACTCATTCGGAAATAATCTTGGCACTGCTTGCGAGGGGTCTGGCTGATAGCCACACACCTGCAGGCTCTGCAGTGCCAGAGTGAGCACTTGAGGCCAGGGGTTGTTGATTAAGACAGAGAGAGTTATCTTTGCTTGCTACACTGCTCAGCCATCAGACTGTTGGCTGACACTACTTCGTTTTCAATCTTTTTTTTTTTCACTTCTCATCCCCACATGAGAGAGGTAGAGAGGTGTGTGTGTGTGTGTGTGTGTGTGTGTGTGTGTGTGTGTGTGTGTGTGTGTGTGTGTGTGTCCCAGCTGTAAGAAACAGTGAAATTTTCTTTTTTGCTACAACATGGATTGAATTGGAGGGATTTCTGGTGAGTGAAGTAAACCAGAAGAAGAAGAATGAACACTAGATTATCTCACTTACAGGTGCAATCTAAGAAACAAAGCAAAAAATAATACAAGGTTCAACTTCAATGGACTGCAGTCTAGTACAGGAGATAGGTAGCTCAGAGGAAGGGCGGAACACTAAAGACCTTGGAGATCTATGTCTCTATAGAGCATGATGACATTTGGATGGTGAGATGGATTGATTTTTTTTTTTTTTACAGTAAATACAATAGTTTGTACATGCATAACATTCCCCAGTTTCCCATTTATCAATACAACCCCCAAGATGGATTGATCTTTGAGGAAAGGTGGAAATGTACCCTTATGGCAGCAGCAATCCTATAACCTAGCATTTCCTTAATACAGTGATGCTGAAGCTGAGAAACAGAAAAGGCAATTCAGTCAAGAATTGAACAGTGTGGTGTTGAGAAAACAGCAGGCCTAGATTATAAAAACTTGGACTTTTTATTAGTGATTTAATACTAATTTACAAAATTATAAGAATTATAATATGTTAAGTGCACATGGCGCAAAGTGCAAGGACCAGTGGAATGATCCCAGTTCAAGCCCCCGTCTCCCCACCTGCAGGGGAGTCACTTCACAAGCGGTGAAGCAGGCCTGCAAGTGTCTATCTTTCTCTCTCCCTCTGTCTTCCCCTCCTCTCTATTTCTCTCTGTCCTATCTAGCAATGGCATCAATAACAACAATAATAACTACAACAACAACAAAAAAATCTAAGGGCAACAAAAGGGAATAAATAAATAATTTAAATATATTTTTAAAAAGAATTGTAATACAACAGGGGTGTAATTCCACACCTTTCCCACCACCAGAGTTCTGTGTCCCTATTCCCTCCATTGGAAACTGCATTAATTCTCCCAAGGTCACAAATAAGGGTTGACTGTTATTTCTGTAACTGTGTATATGTGTGTGTGTGTGTATATATATATATATATATATATATATATATATATATATATATATATATATATATACACACACACACACACACACACATATTTTTCCCCCTATGGTCCTGCCTTTTCTCCCTTTCTAAATCACCTACTAATTATGAGTGCCCTACTTTTTTTTTTCCCCTTTCTCTTTAATATCCCTCTCTCTTTCTGGGTCCTGGTGGAATTAGAGTTCAGAGCCCTCTGGTAATCTCCTAACGTTTGCCCCTCTGGGAGTATGGACCAAAATTCTTCATGGGGTGCAGAAGGTCAAAGTCTGGAAAACTTGGATTTAATCCTTGGCCCCACTACCCCTTACTTACTATGCAACTTTGGGCAAGGTAACTCTTCTGTGTCCACATCCCTAATATAAAGACACATCTGTATCTCTTAAGTGTCAAGATAGTGAAATATAAAAGTGCAGTTTGAGCCCAGTAAATAACCTCTCCAAGTCCTCATTTTCAATTGTGAAGAAAAATGATTATAATAGCAGCCCAGGAGGTGGCACAATGGACAAAATGTTGGATCAACATATGCCAAGTCATATTTTTTCTCTCTCAGAAGTAAATAAATAATAATAATACATTATAATATCTGTTTTGTGAATACTCAGTAAACTGTTAGAATATTTAACAAAGTGCCTGGAAAGTAACAAGCTCTCAGCAAGTGATAAAATGGTAGATAAAGTTATAGTGTGAGTCAGTACGTATTTCGTTTATCAGTAAGTCTGGGAAAGTACTAATAAAGTTATAAAAGCCATTGATTGGGTCCGGCACAGAGTGAAATAAAGATACCCATTATAGTTCAGATCATTAGACTGAAAAGAGAGCTACCATGGTGGTTATACAAAGAAAACTTTCACACTTGAAGGTCCCAGGTTCATTTCTCAGCACCACCATAAGAGAGCTGAGCAGTGCTCTGGTTAAAAACTAAAATAAATAATAAAAACTCCAGCTCAGTCTGACTGGGAGTCAGACCTTAAGGAAACCGGTCAGAGCTCCTGCCAGTGGGTACCTGCTGCTCCAGACTCCCTACCCCATGTTTTTAGGAAATACAGGTGCCTTTGGCCCCAACTAGACACATATTCTTAGGTATTCTGGGTCCTCCCTAGATAAAGCCTTATTTCCTGGTGTAACACTGTTGTGCCCAAATCTGAACAGGTTATCAGGAAGCTACCCTTGCATTGAGCATCTCTCTGTGACTGAGTCACTCTAAGGCCTATCTGAAACTTTCCTTGCTCCAGAGTCCAGTCTACGCCTATATTGCTATAGGTTGGACCTGAGCCCAGTTTCTGTAACCTTGTGCTTCTACATTTAGCCTTAGTTTGGTAGTTATCTCCATCTCTTGTATGAGGTATTTTGCACTAAAACCAGAATACTAGTCCTTATGACAGCCTTGCCTGGTCCTCCTTTGCCTAAAATTTGATCTCTTCCTGAGGAATTCATTTCTTGTCCTTTTAACAAAGGACATGGTCAGCTTTGAGTCTTCTCTGCTGAGGAATGCCATCAGAGATACTGAGGAAACTAAAGCATTAGGTAGTTAGCCCAGGTTCCAAGTTCTGGCTCTGCTACCAGTTGTGTGCAGTTCCTTTTATTCTTTGAATTGCAATTTCTCATGTGTAGAATGATGATCGTCTTACTTAGCCCATAGGGTTGAGAAAATTTAAATGAGACAATGCACAGGAATTCATGTGAACAGAAACTCAGCTAATATTTCCTCCCCTCTCTAGCTGAAATCAAGGGTGCCTATGAAAAAATTTCCATACATAATTTCAACAGTACAGGAAACTGAACATAAATGAATACACTCAACAGCAGCCTTGTCTGCATTGTGGCAGCTGCCATTGGTTCTGGTGTCTAGATCTCAGCAATAACAATATCTTGTTATTGTCATATTTATCCACATTTACATCCCAAATCTTCCTTTGCCCCTTGTTAGCCTTAGCAGGCAGGTGTTACTATTTTATAGTAGAGAATCTCAAAGACAACAGAAGTAACTTTCCCAGGTTCTCATAGCTTAATATATAATGGAGTTGAATTTGATTGATCCCACCTAACCTTGGAAATTACTATTTATGTGAACTGTGTTGGCCTCTAGACAAACTTGGCCTACACAAGTGTCTTTGAATTCTGTTTTCCCCAAAATAAACTTCTTTCCTATCTTAAATGTCTTATGGAGCTATAGGAGACCTCTGTCTTAACCTCCCCTACTAATACTTGTAACCCCTGTGTCTGTTCTCCAGATTTAGTGATGAAGGGATGGAGGTAATTGAGCGGCTCATCTACCTGTATCACAAGTTCCATCAGCTGAAAGTCAGCAATGAGGAATATGCTTGCATGAAAGCAATTAACTTCCTAAATCAAGGTGAGTGAATAGGAGTGAGAGTAAATGAATTGGTTTCGTTTTGGTTTTGTGCTAGGAATCACATCCAGGACTTCATTATTGCACAATCTGTGCTGTACCACTGACCTATATCCCTGTTGGTCTTTATATCCCTACCCCCACCTTTTCCATAGTACTGTTAATCGAGAATTTATCACTCTGTGTAGCTACCAATATTAAAAGACTGCCCCTCGATAGTTCAGAGAATGCTTTGGATTTTTCCTTCAAATCTAAATGCCACAGTCTCTGTAACTAACGGGGAAGGAAAAGGATTCACTTTGTTTAGTCAGTTTTAATGCATTTAAATGGAGACACCAAGGACAGTACATGCGTCATTTAAAATATGTACCAAGTTTACCAGCAGTTGAAGAAGAGCAGAGTGATGAAACTATTAGAGATAAGGTCTCTGTTGCAGGCTGGCAGTGGATCTGACAGCCCCTTCAGGGCAGAGTGGGGGTGTACAAAAACTCACATGAGGTGGTGCACCCAATAGAGTGCACACATTATCATTTGTGGGGACCCTGGTTCAAACCCTTATCCCCACCTGCAGTGGGGAAGTTCCACAAGTGGTGGAGCAGTGCTGCAGATGTCTCTTTACCATCTGTTTCCCCCTTTCCTTTTCTTATCTCTCTGTCTCTCAGCAGACAGAGAGATAAGAAAGAGAAAAGAAAGAGAAAAGAAAAAGAAAATAAATAAAATGCTAACAGGAAATGGTGGTGAAATCATGCAGGCAGTGAGCCCCAATGGATGATAACCCTGGTAGCAAAAACAAACACGTGTATATTAAGCATGGCTTAATCAGAAGAGTGCTAGATGTGATTTACATAAGAGTATTACCTACAGAATATCACTTGGTAGCCAGAGTATAAAGATTTTTTTTTTAGAGATTTTATTTATGAGAAAGGAGGAGGAGAGAGAGAGAAAGAACCAGACATCACTCTGGTACATGTGCTTAAGACCTCATGCTTGAGAGTCCAGTGCTTTATCCATTGTGCCACCTCCTGGACCACTTATTTTCATTTTTTCCAAAATGGCATGTAAGTACTCTGTTTTACTGTCTGTGGAGTTGAAAGTGCTCTCTTCCCATATTCAGTTTCCTGGCCAAACCACCCCCTGCTTTTTGAAGTATCGGTGTGCTGTTCTGCATGGTTCCCCTAGGCCAGTCCCTTTGTCATATATTAGAGACATTGAAATAAATTAGATCCCAAGTCACTGACCTCAGGAAAAAGTGTTTTTGTTCATTTGTTTATTTGCTTGCTTGCTTGTTTGTGTTTTGTTTTTTCTACCAGGGTTATCGTAAGAGTTTAGTGCTGACTACAGTTTTTTTTCCTTCGATTTTTTTTTTTTCTTTTGATAGGCGTAAACCAGAGATAAAGGAGAGATACTTGAACATTGCCCTACCACTCATGAAACTTCCCACCCTCCCTCCCCCCGCAGGTGGGAACTGGGACTTGAACCCAGGTCCTTGAGCACGGTAACGTGTGCACTCTACCAGGTGTGCCACCACCTGGCCCTTGCCCACAAGTTTTACATTCTTCTGGCACTTGACATGTTATTTGACCCTCAGATGATGGGGGGGTCAGAAGCTCCTACTTAAAGGAAGAGCAGTCTGAACTGGGCCTCAAACATTGGGTATGATTTAGTACAGATTACTTACATTTTACATATTTAAAAGGACTGGCAGATAGCTCACCAGTAGGACTTAGTACAGTTTGCCATACACTGAGACCCAGGCTCTCATCCCAACTCCATGTTTTCACCATAAAAGCTTCATAAATAGTAATTCGGTGTTATAGCATCCTTCTTTTACCTTTTTCTCTCTCATTCTATCTGAAATTAAAAGGGGGTGGTGGAAGAGTCCACCAGGACAGTGTAATTACACATGTCCCAGCACATGTACATGCACACACACTTATAACACACAAATACACATGAAAGAGAAATATGTAGAAGTATTATCTATAGACTGTAAAAATTAAAACTATTCTAAGATACGATAGCAAAAACAAGCATACAGGAACAACTGCATGTGAGTATATGTACAAATGTTAATGTGTAAGTATCAACAGACTGCCTAATTAGCTCCAGAAAAGGGCATATTCAAAGACACTGTGAGGGAGGAATTGGTAAAGCAGGATTCTTCAGTATCCATTGGTATCTGTTTTGTCCCATGCCTTTTACTAGGGTCTGGTATAAAGTTGAGAAAGCTACAGCCAGGCTGGGGAGATAGCATAATGGCTATGCAAAAAAGACTTGTCATGCCTAAGACTCTGAGGTCCTAGGTTCAGTCCTCAGCACCACTATAAACCCAAGCTGAACATTGCTCTGGATTTTCTCTGTGGTTCTGTTTCAATCTTTCTCTCTATCTCTCTAATTAAAATGAAAGAAATTAAGACAAGAGAGAGCCTAAACCTTAACTGTCTTAGTCGAGTGATTGTCCTTTACAGTTTCCCCTTTATTGTCTCTTCTCCACAGTGGTGTTTTTTTCCATATCAGAAAGAAAGGAAGATTTCTTGTTACAGCAATATTTAATAACTTTTAATTGAAGTATATTCATATTCAAGAGTCTTGTGTTTTGTCCCCATCACAAATCCTCTCCCATTCTGTGTGTGTGTGTGTGTGTGTGTGTGTGTGTGTGTGTGTGTGTGTGTGTGTGTGTGTGTGTGTGTTCTTTTACAGATATCAGGGGTCTGACCAGTGCCTCACAGCTGGAGCAATTGAACAAGCGATACTGGTACATTTGCCAGGACTTCACTGAATATAAATATACACATCAGCCAAACCGTTTTCCTGACCTCATGATGTGCTTACCTGAGATTCGATATATTGCAGGTAATATTCCACATCCTGGACTTTTCACCCTTCTTTGTTTCTCTGAGTTTGTGAAGGCAGTTTTTGTAGGATGCTCATTCTAACCATATAAAAGAGATGCTACTTTTGTCCTCAGAAAAGTTTCAGCAGTACTTTTCTGTGTAAGGAAGAGAATCTAACATTCCTGGAGCTTCATGATGTAAGTTGTGGTCTTACATCATCTAATCTTAGAACAACCTCTGGCAACATCACGGCCATTCTATGGAAAGATTCAAGCTCAGCGTTTTGAAACTTCATTTTCTGAATTAATGCCTATAAAAGGCTGCATTTCATGACATGAATTAACTTAATTTCATAGAATTATCTATAGGTCTTCAGGAATCATTTGTTTAAAATAATTCTCAAAAATCCTGTTTGTATGGAGGGGAGATAGCATAATGATTATAGAAAAAAGAGTCTTGGGAGTCGGGTGGTCGCGCAGCGGTTAAGCGCAGGTGGCGCAAAGCACAAGAACCAGCGTAAGGATCCCGGTTCGAGCCCCTGGCTCCCCACCTGCAGAGGAGTCGTTTCACAAGCAGTGAAGCAGATCTGCAGGTGTCTGTCTTTCACTCCTCCTCTGTCTTCCCCTCCTCTCTCCATTTCTCTCTGTCCTATCCAGCAACGAAGACATCAGTAATAACCACAACAATAAAACAACAAGGGCAACAAAAAGGGAAAATGAATAAAAAAATATTTAAAAAAAGAAGAAGAAGAAAAGAAAAGAAAAAAAGTCTCATGCCTGAGGCTCTGAGGTCCCAGGTTCAAGCCCCTGCACCACCAGAGCTGAACTGTGCTCTGGTAAGAAAATAATAATATAGGGGCTGGGTGGTGGTGCAGCAGTTTAAGCACACATGACGTGAAGAGCAAGGGCTGGGGTAAGGATCCTGGTTCCAGCCCCCGGTTCCCCATCTGCAGGGAGGTCATTTCACAGGCAGTGAAGCAGGTCTGCAGGTGTCTATCTTTCTCTCCCCCTCTCTGTCTTCCCCATCTCTCTCAATTTCTCTCTATCCTATCCAACAACAACGACAGCAATACTGTCATTACAATAGCAATAATAATGACAGCAGTGAAAAACAACAAGGGCAACAAAAAGGAAAAAAATAGACTCCAGGAGCGGTGGATTTGTAGTGCAGGCACCAAGTCCCAATGATAACTCTGGAGGCAATAAATAAGTAAAATAATTTTTTTTAATTACTAAAAAATAAAATAATAAATTCTGTGTTTGCAAAGATTTTTTTATTGTTTTGAGGCCTGACCCACTTCACAGCTTCTTGACATTTAAATAGTTCTATCTTCTAACTATAGGCTACCCAGACATACTTTGGATTTTAAAAAAAAGAACTTTCTAATTTTTAAATTTTTTTTATTTATTTATTTTCCCTTTTGTTGCCCTTGTTGTTTTTCATTGTTGTTATAGTTATTATTGTAGTTGTTACTGATGTTGTTGTTGGTTAGGACAGAGAAATGGGGGGGGAAGATGGGGAGAGAAAGACAGACACCTGCAGACCTGCTTCACCACCTGTGAAGTGACTCCCCTCCAGGTGGGAAGCCGGGGGCTTGAACCGGGATCCTTATGCAGGTCTTTTTGCTTTGCGCCACCTGTGCTTAACCCGCTGCATTACTGCCCAATTCCCCTTTCTAATTTTTTTAAGTAAATTTTTATTCACCCAAGTGCCTATAGAATTTTCATTCACGGGAGTCAGGCAGTAACGCAATGGGTTAAGCACATGTGGAGCAAAGTGCAAGGACCGGCTTAAGGATCCTGTTCGACCCCCCGGCTCCCCACCTGCAAGGGAGTTGCTTCATAGGTGGTGAAGCAGGTCTGCAGGTGTCTTTCTCTCCCCTTCTCTGTCTTTCCCTCCTGTCTCCATTTCTCTGTCCTAAGAACAACGACATCAATAACAACAACAATAACTACAACAACAATAAAAAGACAACAAGGGCAACAAAAGAAAATAAATAAAATTTTTTAAAAATTAAAAAAAAAAGAATTTTCATTCACATGGCCTGGGAGGTGGCACAGTGGATAAAGCATTGGATTCTCAACCATGAGGTCCCAAGTTCAATCCCCGGCAGCACATGTACCAGAGTGATGTCTGGTTCTTTAGGGAAAAAAATAAATAAATAATAAAAAAAATTTTCATTCACATGGATTAATAGTTACATTGACCTGGTAATCGCATTGCCAACATAAAACAGAATCTTTTTTTAGAATGTGCTGTAGGTAAAGTATTAAGGGTTCAGACACACAAAATAAGTCTTAAGAGCATCTGAGATATGATATTTGGGACTAGTGAAAAATGCAAAAAATAATAGTAAATGAGCCCAGGACTGGCAAAAATAGCTCACTTTGATAGTGCGCTGCTTTGCCATATGCGAGACTCAGGTCAAAGATCAACTATCACTACATTGAAGAAAGTTTCAGTGCTATGGTCTCTCTCCCTCTCCCTCCCCCCCCCCCGCCTCTATCTAAAATAAAAGTAAACAGTAGGGTCCAGGCAGTGGTGCACCTGGTTGAGCGCACATGTTACAATGCACAAGTAGCTAGGTTTGAGCCCCGAGTCCCCATCTGCAGGGGGAAAGCTTTGTGAGTAGTGAAGCGGTGCTGCAGGTGTCTCTGTCTAGTTCCCCCATCTCTCTCGATTAAATAGTAAATGCCATCATTTCAAGGTAAATTTTTGGCTCACCTGCTGTTGGTGTATAGCTAGAGTATACTGAGCAGCTGCTCAGAAAATGAATTCTAGATTGAGATCTGGGCATCAAGACATTAGCCCAGTCTGTGTTATGTTTGTGATGCTCCTGTGCTTTGTTGCCCTATTGACTCAAAAGGCAGTGTTGTCCCTTCATCAGCCCAAGAGCAGGCAGATACAGTTATTAGTGACCATTGCTAACTTTTTTTTCTACCTTGTTCCCAGGGAAGATGGTGAATGTGCCACTGGAGCAGCTACCCCTCCTCTTTAAGGTGGTCCTGCATTCCTGCAAGACAAGTGTGGGCAAGGAATGACCTGTCCCCATCGCCCCTCCTTCCCCAGGCCGCCACAATGCCTTGGGACAGGACAGGCTCCTGAAGAAAGAGCCAAAGAGACCAAGATGGAAGCTATGGAGCAGCATTTCCAGATGCTTCCATTACAAGAAGAGTTTTTGTTTGTCTGTTTTTTAAACCTCATTTTTCTATATATTTATTTCACGACAGAGTTGAATGTATGGCCTTCAACATGATGCACATGCTTTTGTGTGAATGCAGCTGATGCATTTCCTTGCAGTTTACAGAATGTGAAGATGTTTAATGTTACAGTGTTGTAATTGTTAGAGATAGTTCTTTTGTATTTTGAGGGAGAGGGTGGGATGGGACTGAGATGACTATTACCATAATGTTGATAAAGACAACTACCTCAGTGGAAAGAGGACGGATGTGGCCATCCCTCCTTTTCCCACATATTCTCAGCAGACTCGTACATTTGTCTGTAAGAGAGCAAACTGCCTTTTCCTAGCTACAGAATTTGCTAGGTGAAAGAGCACACCATAAAAAGGAGCAAAGTAGTGTGAAGCAGATTATGAAACAAAGTGGATGAGACTTTGGGAACAGGGCAGGACACGAGTTGGCTATCTCTTTTCTTTGGGAAGCTTGAAAATTGAAAGAGAAGGGCACCACTCCAAACAAGTCATCAGGGAGGATTTCTTGTCTCATACTCCACTGTACCCCCAGCAGCCAGTCTGCACCATCACTTACCAGTTTCTGCCACTGCCATCCTTTCCTCCGGGCAAATTCTTGGCATCAAGCAGTTCTTGGAACTTGTCTGTCAGCTCCCTTCCGACTCACAGCTCCCTAGTTTTCTTGGCTACCAATAGATCTTATAAGGCCTGCCTTGCTCAGGCTCCTTGCCTTTTTTCCTTACAAAGTTGACTTCACAGTAGCCCTTTGAGAAAACAGTTGAATAGAATGTCATGGTCTGAATCCTGGTGTCCACTACTGATTTATTCTACCTTTATGTTTTGTTTTTTGTTCGTTTTGTTTTTTTTTCTTTTTTTCAAAATCCAACCAGATTTCTAAAAGAACAAACACTCCTCTGGAGTTGTTTTTTTTTTTAATATTTATTTATTTTCCCTTTTTTGTTGTTGTTATTGATGTCATCGTTGTTAAGTAGGCAGAAATGGAGAGAGGAGGGAAAGACGGGGGAGAGAGAGACACCTGCAGACTTGCTTCACCACCTGTGAAGCGACTCCCCTGCAGGTGGGGAGCCGGGGGCTCCAACTAGGATCCTTACACCCATCCTTGTGCTTTGCACCACGTGTGCTTAACCCACTGCACTACCACCCAAGTTCCTCTGTCTCGCTCCACCCCTAGGACTAAAGTTTAAAACTGCAGACTCCTATTCAAACAGTAGAAAGGGAATTTTTCCATCTGCTAACCAGTATTTTTGCCCCTACACTGTACTCCACACTCTCCTAATCTGTCCAGAATGAGATCAGGCTTCCTCAGAACAGTAAGTTTAAGGCCCAGAGTGGGCCAACTATCCCATAAGAGTATCAATGACCTGGCTTACCACTGCCCAGAGGGCTAGAATCTAAAGCACCTGGAAGGAAGGGGGCGGTTAAACTACCTCATGCTCCAAAGGGCCTGGCTGCTTCCTCTGCATATCCGGCCTGGATCCCTTGTTCTTTCACTACCTGCCCCACCTAGTCCCATGAAGTGTTTCTTACCCTCTTGGCTTTGGCCAGCAGGCATACCAGGTATGTGGTGTGACTTGGGAAATCTTTGAGGTGCTTTTCCCTCCTCTGCCTTATTAATGTGATTGTCTCTGCCTATACCCAGGTTTCTGCCATTGCCATTGCAGCAGACAGACCACTTAGTTGAATATCCCTAGATAGGGGGAGGGGTATAGCACCTCCTTGTCTCTGCTCTCTCCCCCTAAATCAGTCTAGAAAACTGACCCAGTGGACCCCTACATAATGTGCGTACTGGGTAGTCTGTGTCAGATTGTAATTTTTTCTTTCCGGTAAAATGTTACGGGTACCAATGAAGACTTTGTTCCTTGAAGGATCTAAAACTCAGTGTTACTCCTCAGTGTCATTTATCCAGCTGCTTTGACGAAGAAAAGAAAGAGACGTGTTCTTCAGGAAAAATTCCAAACAGAACCTTTTCCATGCCAATAGGAAGGTGTGTGTATGGTTGTGTGCATGCATGTGTGCTTATTTCTGAGTCCACAATCTTTCTTTTCCTGTGTTTTTTTGTTTGGTTGGTGGTGGTTGTTGTTGTTTTTGTTTTTACCAAGATCATATTTTTTGGCTTCAGGTCAGAGTCTGAGCCACTTTCCTCAAGATGCAAGGAAACATAATAGATTACCCTTCTTTAAGGTGGCTTCTGTGTACAACATCTTTCCTTAGTTAGACTTCCATCCATCAAATTCTTTTTATTTTTACATAGTTTTTTTTTTCTATTCTAGCATGTTGCTGATCGTATTGAGTGTCAGTTTGTCCTCTGATGAGGCAAAAACATGACTCTCCTATGATACCACATTAAACAGAGCAAGTTGTTGATTTATGAAGTAGGGGAAAGATTCTGCAAGTTGCTATTGTACAGATCCATTTTTACAAATGTTTGCAGCAGATTCCGCAGAACAAAGAGCCCATTCATTACCGAAAGCCCTGCAGAATCTCTGAGCCAAATGGCCGTGTGTTCTGAGCCAGAGACTGACCTGTGGACTGCCCTTAACGTCTTCAGCACCCAGTCCTTTTATGACCTGGGTTGTGGTTTTTGCTTTTTTTTTTTTTTTAAACAGGGTAAAGTGAATGTGTTGCATTGCAAACTCAGGTATTATGAGGAGAAGGTAGGAGTGTAGCTAGCAGTGTGGAGACATTAGGTCAGCCACTAAATGTATTTGTGAATTTGGTGTGAAGGACACAGAGAAAGGTTGGAGGAGATGGTTTGGTGTGTGTGTTTCTTGCCTTTCTTCCCATAATGTTTGATTAACAGGTAGCCTTTTTGCTAGTGGAAGAAGAAAAAGGTTATGCATGTTGTCTTTAATTCCCCTCTCATTGGTCCTCTCTCTCTGATTCCTTGCCATAAGAGCACTCACTTTGAGTGAGTTTTTTCACATAAAAATATGACCCTAAAAGCTGTGGGAAATGAGAATCCTACATTCTTACACTGTGGAATTATGGAAGCTTTTCTCTTCCTTTCTCTTTGAACATTTTCTAAACTGAAGACAAAAATTGGGAATCTTGGAACTTCACAGACAACCCATGCTCTGACTCCTGTATAGACTGCTGGAGTCTTTGGCAAAGTTTGACGCTCTTGCCCTTAGCCTGGAGAAACTCCAGAGCCTGTCTCAAAGCAATCCCCCTAGCTCAGAAGATACCAATCCCCATGCCCAACTTACTAGTAAAGTGGGCACACCTTCAGGGATTAAAGACAGCAGGGCAGGTAGTGACCACCCTGTCCTGGTTCCCAGAACCAGAGGAGGGACAGAGGGAACATATCTTCACTGAAAGTCATCCACTCCATACCAACTTGCCTTACATCTGCTATTGCAGGAAAGTAAGGGCCTGCTATAGCCAATGTCACCAGGTCCTTAAAACCTTGGGCCCTCTGAGCTAGCCGCTTTGCTCTGCTACATCTCCTACCTTAGTTTGCTCCTTCTTGATTTCCTGTGGACTGAGACAGATAATCCCAGCATGGGCAACATCTTAAGCTATGTCTTTCCCGATGGGTCAGGAAATTGAGCAGCAGTTCCAAGTTCTTAACTCTGAACCCCAATCTGTTTCTTTTGACCTTGTTGCTTTTTATTTCTTTTTTCAGTTATTTTAAGAAAACATCCTTATTATTAAACTTTTAAATTTTTTCTATTGATTTTAAAGCAAAAAAAAAAAAAGTTTTTTTAAAATCCTAAACAGCCCTCCACCTACCCACTATTCTTACTTTCCCCAACGTGACCCATGAGAGTCACCCTGTCCTCCCCTCTGCCTTTGCAGTTGATCATTCCTCCCCTTTTCCTTGGCTTGAAGCATTTATGTCCAGTGTCTGTGAAATGAGGTTTTATCTGTGTCTCAGGATGAGAAACGGCAATCATTCCACTAGGTGCTGGAAACTGGTTCATCTTGAGACAAGGGTTTCTAGGGCCACAGCTCAGGGATGTGTATCTAAATACAGGGTCCCCAGAAACCCCTTTCTCAGCTGCCATAAGCAACACCTTCTTTACTGGGCTTGGAAGCCAACCCTGGACTGTTTCCTCAGAGGCAGGAACCCCAGAGAGCCTGCTGAACTTGTGAGCAAGATGGGGCTTCCTCTCTGTCCAGACCTGGGCTGCCTTGAGACATAAAGCTGTCTGGCTCTCCTGCAGCATGAGCCACAGTGACCCTGCCTCTACTAGTTCATAAGATATCTGGTCCCTCTGCAGTCCCCAGCTGGCCTTCTTGGTCTGCAGGCCTGCATAGGTCACAGCCTGCTCAGGAATCACCTGCAAGCTCAAAAGGGAGCTGTGAGCCAGGCCAGAGTTTGCTCCAAGCCCAAGAAGAAAGTTATGTTACTGGTGGAGGTTAGTCTTCCAAATTCTGAGCTAGCCCTACCAGCCAAAGGTTCATCTTTTCCCTTTGGTGACCAATGTTTTCTTTCTATGAAATGTCTTATAATAGGTGATAATGTTGAGTCAAAATTTCCATGGAAAAAAAAAAAACTACCTCTTGAGATGACATCCTAGTTGATTCCTCGCTGATGAATCCTGTGGGAAAAGAATATTGTAGCTTCTGCTCTGTTTACATGTTTCTGTTGGAAGCAAAACCCTGCCTGCCCTGGAGAGCTGGTGTTTTTGTCTGTGTTGCCATCCCAGGCCTGTGATAGGGACTTGTGGCTGCATTGTAATGTCTGGGCCACGTCTGGGGAGTCCTTCCCACCTGCCCAGCCAGGGAGCATAGCTTTCCATGAACACCACCTTCAGGGGCCCTGGTAGCCCATGGACCTACTAGGCTACCACTGAACAGCTGATCTTAGGTCCAGCTCTACCCACAGTTCTGTATAGGAATCAGCTAAACTGGATGTTTCTGAGCCCTTGTCCCCAAAGGGCTGGCCAAGGGCTGCCTGTCAGCTTGGCTCCATCAACCCTGCATGACCAAATTTTAGTTGGTGGGCTCTGCGGGCTACCCAGGCCCTCTGCTACCTCCCGCCCTGCCAGCTGGCAAGGGATGGGCCCTTTTCTGTGAATTTACTACCTGTGGAAATGTGACCAATTAGTGTGAAATGCATGTTTAGCAAGTATTAGGTACTGTATTTGAACCAATAAATGTGAATCCTGCACATGGCATTTGTGTCTGATGCTTTTGTTGAGGTTTCTGGAGGGGGATGACAGGTGTCCTGAGGAGTTGTCTTGTGCTTGCAGACCTGTTGTTGCTACTGTTTATGGCTGACACCCTAATTTCTATTGCCAAGTCTCGCAGAGGGTTGTTTTTCCCAGAATTGCTTGAATCAAGAAACCAGCACTGACTGCTATTCGCTGCGTTGTGCTGAGACGGTTCACAAACTTGAATCTCCTTGAGTTTTAAGGTAAGAGTTGAGAGGAGGGTGACTTGTTCTACTCAGGATGGTCAAAAAGGGCTTCACAGATGAGTGTTAAAGGGGGGCCCTTGAAAGTCACAAAACAGAGGCCAGGTGGTGGCGCACCTGGTTGATTGTACATGTTACAGTGCACAAGGACCTGTGTTCGAGCTCCTGGTCCCCATCTGCAAGGGGAAAGCTTTGCAAGTGGTGAAGCTGTGCTGCAGATGTGTCTCTCCCTCGCTATCACCTCCTCCCTCTCAATTTCTGGCTATCCAATAAATAAAGCTAATTTAAAAAAAAAAGTCACAAAACAGAAGAGAATGGGCCAGGTTGAGGGATCAACAGCATGTTTGAAAGCTTGACAGGAGAAACATGAAATATTCAAGTGCAGCAAAGGGTCCCACAGCAGGGATTATGGGCTCATGGAAGGAATAAACTAGAGCTGTGATTGAAGAAGCACTTGGAAACCTTCCGTGTCATGTGCAGGTGTTTGGGGGAATGAAGGTCATCTGCGAAGTCTCAGAAAAGACTTGAACCCAGATCTGCCCAACTGAAAAGCCTAACCTTTTCATTGGTTCTGAGAAATGAGTGATTGGTTTGAGGATTATATGAAGGCAGATGGGAAAGATGATGTTCCTCAGTTTAGGAAGATAAAGGTTGAGAAGAGTCTGATCAAAGTCTATTAAATCCTCTTGTGTAAAATGAGGGGAGTCCCAGCTGCGTTCCCATACCTCAGCCTCCTCGGGCACAGGGGACTAAAGAGCTCTTGAGGTTTGAAAGAGATGGTTTTGAACAAAGGAAGCACTGAGGAACTAATTAATAGATTCTTCCTAGCCCCACAAGAGGGCAGATGAAACATAAAGGTTCAAGGAGTTGAGAAGGAACACATTTGCCAAACACCTAGTGAGTGCAGACATTAGGATTGGTGCTTAATAGGCATTGTCTTATGTAATTCTTTTAGCAGCTTTGCAAGGTATAGGCCTCAGCCCTATTCTGCTCCTATGCAAGTTGAGTCTGGAAGAAATTAAGCCATTTACCTAAGATGGCTTTTGAATCCAGGTCTATCTGATACCAAAGTTACAACAAGCTTCCTCCCTGCTCCGCCTTAGCAATTCAAGAGTGCTGAATATGAATGTCTGGAGTTTGTAACAAAGCTCAATAATGCCCTTTAGTTGAACTTTTTGCTAGTAAAATTCTGTCAAACTACTAAAGGGTTTTTCTGTAAGAGGTAAATGAACAGATCCAACCCAAATGGATCTGAGAAGCAGTGCCATCCCCAACGTATATAGAGTGCTACAGATACCAAGTCTGTATGATTCATCAGAACATAGGCAACCCACATGGTGGCTCCACTAAGGGTGGGGGGTGGGTGCATATCAAAGGCTTTAATAAGTCCCTCCTGAAGTAATGTCATTCAGCCCAGGACCTACCTCAAATATTTTATCCCCTCATTATAATTTCGTTGGGACTGCTCCATGGAATGAAATTTAAGACAGTGCTCTAATTTTAAAAATCGCTATTTAATGCTGAGTTTTAGGTTTCTTTGAGTGCCAAACAGTACAATAATCTGGATATATATATATATATATATATATATATATATATATATATATATATGAAGAGAGAGCTGTATTTATTTTTTTGTAGACAGAGACAGTGAAGGAGACCATAGCACTGAATGTTTCCTTCAGTGCAGTGGGGGCTGTGCTCTACCATGAGTTGCACATGTGCAAAGTCGTGCACGGTCCAAGTGAGCTATTTCACTGGCCCTGGTTTAACAGAGAGCAAGACAGGACTATGCTCATAGTATTTTATGTGCATTTGATTGCTGATCTCTCAAAGCAACCCTACAAGGTCAATGTTGCAATGATCCCTTTTTACACATAAGAAAACCCACAGCCCAGAAAGGATATTTTATGTAAAGCTATCTAACCACTATTAGGCAGGATCTGTGCTGATATCCTGATACAAATCCTCTGAGGTAACTTAGGTCATCTGTACAAAAATAAAGAGGAGTAGGATATACCCAGTTTGAAGCCAGAAGCCCCAGAAATAGGATGACTTGGATGTGGCTACATGGAGCCCTTTCCCAGGGATCATTTACCTCAGACTGCTTATGTGACAGCAAGCTCATCAACCAAGGGTCTCACTATCTTGAGTTATAATTCCAGCTCTTCCCCTTCCCCATTCAGTGACCTTGACCCAGATAGATAATGCTGTGATCCTTACTTCCCCTGTCAGACAAATGGACAGTGCCTGTGTCTTAGGGTTTTGTTTATTTGTTTTGCCGCACCAGGGTCTCCAGCGTGTTCTGTTCCACTGTTCCTGAGCCAACTTTGTCATTCTTTTTTTATTTCAGAGACAAACACCACAGCATTCGTCTTCCCCCTCAGTGTTGGGGTTCTTCTTTATGGTGCCAGGACTCAAATCTAGGCCCCATGTATATATAGCATGACTCACAATGTACAGCTGGAGCTGTCTCCCAGACTCTTGGGGACTTAAAGAGGACTTACCCTGGCTAGTGCTAAGTCAGGCTCAGTGAAATCAAATCATAAAAGGAGGCTGAGGAGAGCTCTAGCCCCTCTCACTCCAGCAACAGAGCCATAAACCACCACTCTGACTTGACCTGCCCTTGGCTTAGCTGCCCACCGGGGCTTTAGGGCCACCAGTAGTAATCAGACTTTCAGATCCTGTGGCAAAAGTGCCCAACTGTCAGACCCAGGACTCCTGGAGTCTTGTTCCCTTGGCAACAAGTCTCACCATGGAGACCACAGCCCCATCCTTGCCCTCCTTGCAAGCTCCCTCTCCACAGACCTTCCCTGCTCAGCACCTAGTCCTAGGAGCAGTGTAGGAATCAAGGAAAGCTCCAAGGAGTGCTTTCTGGTGATAGATTTGAGACAGCCAGAGGAAAAAAAATCGAAGGGAATCACCCTTTTTGTGTGCCCACTTGATGCCCCACAAAAGTTCTTTTTTTTATTCTCCCCACAAAAGTTCTGAGGCGGGGAGTCAGGCAGTGGTGCAGCGGTTTAAGTGCACGTGGTGCAAAGTGCAAGGATCGGCATAAGGATCCTGGTTCAAGGCCCTGGCTCCCCACCTCAGAGGAGTCGCTTCACAAGTCTGTCTTTCTCTCCCCCTCTCTGTCTTCCCCTCCTCTCTCCATTTCTCTCTGTCCTATCCAACAAAGACAACATCAATAACCACAACAATGTTAAACAACAAGGGCAACAAAGGGGAAAATAAATATTTTTAAAAAGTTCTGAGGCATCCACATATGTGGTGTCATTTAGACTGAAAACCAAACACTTGCCCTTGTTTTGCATCTGTAGAAAATGAAGCCTAAGGAGACAAGATGGACCACCCTAGCGTCTCCTAGGTGCTCAGTGTTGGAGCAGAGGTAAATCCAGGCTTTCTGCCTCAGAAGTCCATGTTCTCTTTCACCCACCCTACCTTGCCAAATCAGTCCCCAGCCTCAATTTTAGTGTGTGTGTGGGAGGGGGTGAGGTAGGTGGGCGAATCCCCTCTTAACACCCTCATTGTCAGAACATAGTCTCCAAGTTCCCTGGGAAGGGGGGGGGGGTAGGTAGGTGAACCCCCTCTGCCAGAGGCTTCAGTATAAGCAGTGGTAGCAGCCCACTCAGGTTTGGGCTGGGCCTGGCAGCAGCAATAGAGGAACTGCACTATTTTAAGTCAGGGCCGGCTGGCCCCATGTGGCACGGGGAGGGAGGCTTCGGGCCCTTGGCCAGCTTCCCGGAAGTCACCATGGCCTCCCTCCTCTCCCCTGAGCAGCTTTCTGAGGCAGTCATTTCCCTCCAAACAGGAAGAAGGCCCTCAGGCCAGCAGACCTCCAGCCCAAGTTTCCTCCTCCCCCCCCCCCAGGTTTTTTCTGGGGTAGGGGGGAAGACAGCTCCAGGCCCTGATCATTGTCCATCATCTAGGCTGACTCTTGGCAGGTGGGTGGGAAAGGCTCTGGACTGGCTCCTTGGGCTGCCCTAGTGCACCCATTAAAAGATAAGATAAGGCCTCCTCCACCTGCTCCAGCCCTGTGCCCTCTTGCCTGATGCTTCACACATTCTGGCTGAGGCTGGCCACTAAGTTGGGGAGAAGAGCACAGGTGTCCCCAGATTTGCTCCTATTCTAGGGCCCTAGAGAGAGACAACATAATCTGAGAGTCTGAAACAGAAACCGAGACATTTCCAGAAAGGGGTTGAAGCAAAAATAGTGATAGACACAGACTGATGATGGCAGAAAAGACAAAACCTTAGATGTTCTGAGAAGAAGCAGGAAAAGCGATGGCTGCAAAGGGCTAGGGCCAAAGCGGCTGCAGGGTGGCTCTGAGTGCTTGCTGCTGACCACCCCCCAAGTACAGGCCCTGTCTCAGGGCTGTGGGGGGCCCATCAGCTGCACGGCTGAAGAAGAATGTGGGGAGCAAGGCTGGGTCACCCCTTGAGGGCCAAGCGTGTGCGCTGAGAGATAAAACAAACTAGGAAGGGGGCTCCAGCTGTGACTGCACACTCCAGAGCATGGTGGGGACACCCAAGTCCAAGGCTGAGCCCCAACTCTGCCAGATGCCCCATTCGTTCATCTCTTAAGGTGCTTCACTAGGCCTTAAATTCTAGCACAGCCCCACATGCTTGACTCTTAGGGTACCTAGACTTCAGAGGGGGCCCCACTCCAGAGGAGCCCGCTGGCCACAGAAAGCCTCACTTCTCCAACTCTGGCTGCAGTTGTGACACAGGTGAGGGAGACTTGAAGGCTACTCAGCGGACTCCAGCAGAGGGGTGCACAGTGGATCAGCTGTGCACAGAACTCTGCCTTGTCTCCTCTGCATTCGTGTGTATCCACTTGTATCCTCCTATGTGGGAGTGAGCAAAGATGGACAAGGAACCCCAGGAGGCACCTGGTCCACCCAGAGAACCATGAGGCAGTGGGGGAGAGCGAGCAGGTCCCTTACCGCCTGCCCCTCCACCACCCCCCCCCACACACACACACACTGCAGCTGAGGCTCCTGCTGGCCACGGCCTTGACCCAGCACTACGGACTTCTCTGACATTGGCATCGGATCTGAACATCTGGCAGCAGGCTGATAAGGGGCGCAGCGGAAACAGCCTCTGCTGCTGCCAGCAGCCCCACCCCCTGCGTGGCCATGTGAGGGTCCCACATCCATCCGCCCTCAGCCTCCAAACTCAGGGTCCCTGCCCCTCTTTCTCTTCGTTCTCTGTCTCAGACTCTCTCATTTCCTCTTTCTCTCTCTTTCTCTCTCTCTCCTCCCCTCCTTATATCTGTCCCCCCTCCCTCTTCCCCCTCTCTAACCATCTGAATTTGTTAAGCTGCTAACAAGTCTCCCTTTCTTCATTTTCTCCACATTCTCTCTCTGACTTCTTTTTCTGTCTGTCTTTCTGCACTTACCTACACCACAGCCTGATGATTTTGTCTCTATCCTCTCCATTTCAGTTTCTGGGCCTCTGGTTTCTTTGTTCCTTGTCCCACCTCCAGGAAATAGGTCTGGCACTTTGGGAAAGTCCCCCCATAGAAGAGAGACCCTGGGCTTTGTTTGTTTGGGAGGGGGAGGGAATGGGGGATGGGAGCAATGGATCAGGACGACACTCTTCTGCTTTTGGTCCCATGACCCGGCACCACTGGGGCAGGAGGCTGAAGGAAAGGACAAACAGGCCACCCAGGGGCTCTGTCAGAGTGTGAGAGAAGACTCTTAAGTTTGCATGTACACGCACAGGACTCTGCACTATCAGCAATGACTCCTGGTCTCATCACACTCTTACATTGTGACTGGGAAAATGCTTCATCTCTGTCATCCTGATTGTCCTCATCTTTCAAATGCTGCTTATGATTTCATGCACAAGGATGTGCATTCAAGCCCCTGGTCCCCATCTGCAGGGGGGAAGCTCCAAGAGCAGTCCTCTCTCATTCTCTCTCCCTCTCGCTCTCCTCCCTCTCAATTTCTCTCTGTCTCTATCCAAAATAAATAAATCATGAATAACTGTTCATGAGAAGTGATGGGAGAAATACCTTACATTGTGACTTCGGGAAAAAGCCTCATCTCTCTGATCCTTTTCAGCATGGTAAAGAAGGTTCAAGGCTGACCACAGATAAGGAAGATTTGTAGGGGTCTCAGCACATAGGAAATACTTTTGGCCATTCCTGGTAAGCCAGATAGGGTGAGGGCAGCAGAAGGGTGGCACAGAGAAAGGTGTATACCTAGGGAGACCAGAGGTAAGGTATTCGGAGGATGAGTGATGTTAATTGAGAAATAAATGTATTGCCTTACAGTGGGGGACTAGTAGATTTCTATCTTGCAGAAAGGACACAATTATAAGGTTGGCATATTGGAGAATAAATTTTATGTTATACTGTGGTAGAGTTAGAACAGATTTATCCTGCCTTTGCGGCAAAAAGTGACTTCTGACTGCTGACAGAGAAGACAGCATGTGGGTCCTTGGGTGCTGGAGCAAACAGTTATTTGATACTCAGTCACTGGTGCTTTCTCTGTGCTACCCCTAATGAGTGCCCAGAGATAAATTATCCCTGAGTCTCTCCTTGAGGGTTCACTAGACTGGAGTGAGTCAGTCTATCATAGGAGGGTACACAGTGTTCAAGATGATGTAATTTCACACAACATACAGAAAGGGCCACAAAGGACAGACCCTCTAGTCCTTTAGTTTGCTATTTGTGTCTTGCTGGTATTCACTGGGCAAACACAATAGGCCAAGTAGCCACTGAGTATGTTACATGGATGGTCTCATCTCATCCTCACTTCCTAGGAAGGAGATGAGGGCCAAAGAGGGGAAGTAATGAATCCCAGGTCACACAACTAGACAATGACAGGACTGGAGTTGACTCCCAGGTCTCCACCACTAGGCTGACAGAAACTCTCATTCTCAGGACTCAGAACCTCATTAGGAGACTGGTAAAGCCAGGCTGGTTATTTCCTTGGCACCATGATGTGGAGAGAGGCCTGATGGCCTGGTAAGCAGATAGAGAGGGGCCAGAAATATAACTCACTTGGATAATGCACTTGTTTCGTCCAGGTTGGAGTCCAACCCCCACTGCACCAAAGGAAGCTTCAGTGCTGTAGTGTCTTTCTCTTTGTCTCTCTATCTCTGACTCTGCCTATCTGAAAAAGTCAGCCTGGAGCAGTTAAGCACCAGTAATGATAAGGGAACAAGAACGGAACAGGGAGAGATGACAACAACAGCGAAGGTATAGCCCACTTTACAGAATCTCTCATCAAAAGGAGAAAGACACAAAGAATTGTTTGATAAAGTTACATGTCAGTGGCATGTTGGCGATAAAAGGCGTTTGCTAGAAACTTTTGCTTTTTTTAAGATTTCTTTTTTCTTTTTTTTTAATTAATTTTTAAATATTTATTTATACCCTTTTGTTGCCCTTGTTGTTTTATTGTTGTAGTTATTATTGTTGTTGTTATTGATATCATTGTGTTGGATAGGACAGAGAGAAATGGAGAGAGGAGGGGAAGACAGATGGGGGAGAGAAAGACAGACACCTGCAGACCTGCTTCACCACCTGTGAAGCGACTCCCCTGCAGGTGGGGAGCAGGGCTCAAACCGGTTTCCTTGTACTTTGCGCCTCTTGCGCTTAACCTGCTGCACTACCACCCAACTCCCTTCTTTTTCCTTTTTAAATTTATTTTATTTATTACTGGATAGAGATGGAGAGAAATTGAGAAGGGAAGGGGAGATAGAGAGGGAAAGAGACAGAGAGACACCTGCAGCCCTGCAAGTGGGGTCCAGGGGCTTGAGCTTGGGTCCTTGTGCACTGTAATGTGGGCACTTAACCAGGTGCGCCACCACCTGGCCCTTCTCTTTTATTCTTTTATTTTTAAAGATATTTATTTATTTTTAATTTTTTATATTTCCTTATTTATATTCCCTTTTGTTGCCCTTGGTTTTTTTATTGTTGTTGTAGTTATTATAGTTGTTGTTATTGATGTCATCGTCGTTGGATAGAACAGGGAGAAATGGAGAGAGGAGGGGAAGATAGAGAAGGGGAGAGAAAGATAGACACCTGCAGACCTGCTTCACCGCCTGTGAAGCCACACCCCCCTGCAGGTGGGGAGCCAGGGGCTTGAACCAGGATCCTTACTCCGGTCCTTGGGCTTTGTGTCACGTGCGCTTAACCCGCTGCGCTACTGCACAACTCCCCAGCTGGCCCCTTTCTTTCTTTTTGATGCTGGTGGTAGACAGGAGGTACAGAGTAAAGCACTGACTGCTCCACCATCCACAGAAGCATCAATGAGCAGTGAAGCAGTGCTGCAGGTATCTCTCCTTCTCCTTCCCCCTTTATTATCTTTATTGTTTATTTGGATAGAGACAGCCAGAAATTGAGAGGAAGGAGGAGACAGAGAGGGAAAGAGACAGTGGGACATCTGCAGCCCTGCTTCACCACTTATGAGGCTTTCCCCCTGCTGGTGGAGAACCCAGGTCCTTGCCCATTGTAACATGTGCGCTCAACCAAGTGTGCTCAACCTGGCCCCCCCATCTCTCTCTCTCTCTCTCTCTACTACTGAGAACAGGATGTGTAGTCATTTGTGCAGGTACTGAATCCCAGTGATAACCCAAGTAGGGGAAATAAAGAGCTTCTGTGGGTGAAATAGAAAACATAATTATGGGGAATCGGGCAATAGCGCAGAGGGCTAAGTGCACGTGGCACAAAGCACAAGGACCGGTGTAAGGATCCGGGTTTGAGCCCCCGGCTCCCCACCTGCAGGGGAGTCACTTCACAAGCGGTGAAGCAGGTCTGCAGGTGTCTATCTTTCTCTCCCTCTCTCTGTCTTCCCCTCCTCTCTCCATTTCTCTCTGTCCTATCCAACAACGACAATATCAATAACAACAATAATAACTACAACAAGGGCAACAAAAGGGAATAATAAATAAATATTAAAAAAAGAAAACATAATTATGAGAGAGGGAGATAGCATAGTGGTTATGCAAAAAGACTCCGTGGTCCCAGGTTCAGTTCCCTGCACCATAAGCTAGAGCTGAGCAGTGCTCTAGGGGACAAAAAAAATAGCTATACTTATGAGATCATGCATGTTGGGGAATAAATTACATATTATGTTTTGGTAGAGTAAAAACAGATTTAACTAGTAGAATCAGTTGTTTGTGATTGTTGACAAAATGACTGAAGTGTATTTTAACAAAACTGTCTTAGCACTGGGGAAATAGCTCAGCTGGTAGAATTTGGGGTCCTAGTTTAATCTCAGGTACAGTATGTGGCAGAGTGGTACTCTGACTTTTCTCTCTTCAGAACTCAAAACTCTCTTGCATGCTTTCTCCCACCCCGCCCCACCCATGTGTGTGTGTATACATACAAGTATATGTGAATAAATAAAAATAAGTCTTCAGAATTTTTCAGTGGCACAGTAAGGCAGACATGTTAGGTTTTAAATATTGTTGGTTTCAGTTATCCAGAAAGACCCTTCTCTTGGGTTGGCAAAATAAGTCACTTGGAGCGTGCACTGCTTAGCCTTGTGACCCCAGCCCCACTACATTAAAGAAAGCTTTTGTGCTGTGGTTTCTTATTCTCTCTCTGCCTTCTCAATCTCTACCTAAGAGAGAGATTCTTCTTATCCTAAACTATAGCAAGGTTTACTGTTTTCCTTAAAAGAGGGGAGAGGGGTGGGGTTTCTCAGTAGGGATTGCCCCGAGGTCCCCTGTGCCCCTCCTCACAGCTCAGGATAAATGTCTGGGAGGTAAACTCTCCAAGGACAAAGACTTTCCCCCCCTCTTCTCTAGTCCCTGTATCACAGCCTGGCACCCACTGTGGACTCAGTGAACATGAGAAGGAAGATGGAAGGCATGAAAGAGTCTGTCTTGGGCGGGAGGGAAACAGAGCAGAACTCTCTAAATCCTAAATCACAAGGTCAATTTAGAACCTTCTGGATCTGGATCTTCATCAGGGATAGCTCTGGCTGTTTGGGGAGACTTGACTTTCTAGACAAAACCCCTTTTCCTCTGCCTTGCCCTGCCCTGGCCTAATTACCCAGTGGCCCAACCTGCGGCCAAACTACCTGGCTCTGAGGACAATGTCAACATAGCTTCAACAACCCACTCCCACCAAGCTGGTGAGAAGACACATCAACAGCCCATACAGAATAGTGACATTCAGAGAAGTCATTGAGGGATGGACACAAGGGGTGTTCAGTCAGCTCACCTGCTTGCCTTCTTCTTCCCTGCATCCTTCTGGAGAGTAAAAGACCCGGCCAAAGCAGCAGGGCTACCTGGTCTCGTCCAGGCCACGGGCTGAGGCAGCCCAACCTGACTCCACTCCCAAGTCTAGCCAGGCCGCACCCCACAGGGTCCAGCCCCAGGGAGGTAGCCATTCAAGGGGAGAGAGGCCCAGCTGAAGCCCGGTGGGGGAGCAGCTCATAAATCAGGTCCCACTCCCACCCGGTCACTAACAAGCGGGGCTGCCTACCCGCCTCTGTGGGGTCCCTGCCTCTGGGCCCCCACAGAGGCCTGGAGCAGCCAGCTGGCCAAGGCCTCCAGAGTGCCTTGGCCTCCACCCCCACTCACGGCCCCCAGATAGATAGGGGCATTTTTTTTTTCTATTAGGAGAAGAAAAAAATAAACCTAAATGAAGAGAAACACCAACAAAGAAGGAGAGAGGCCTGCGGAGTCACGTGGGGGCAGAGACCAATTGGGCCTCTGGTGGCCCCCCCCTTGGGGCGGGGAGGAGAAGGAGGACGGACGGACAGGGCCAGCCTACTGTCTGCCCGCCGCCCGCCGTGGTGTGAAGGACTTCCCGTGTGCCCACGGTCACCACTGCCCCATCTGGGCCTCCCCTCGGGCCCCCTGCACCCACTGACCACCCTCATCCAGCGCAAGAGCTTGCTTCTGCTCCGTAAGTGAGGGCCGGGGCCCAGGCCTCCACTGGCCAACCTCCCTCTGCAGCCTCCCAGTGGCCTGGGCCAGCCACTGCCTGCCCTACCGAGTGACTGGTGCCCGCTGCCCTTGGCAGGAAAGGGGCCTGGTCTGTCCCCAGAACTTCCCTGCCATCACCCGTGGACAAATGACTGGAGAGCTAGGCCTTAGGGTGTCCGGAGGTGTTCTGCTGTCGATCAGTGGATTCATGGGACTGTGTTGGACCCAAGTTTTGTAGCCTGTGAGTGTTTCTGGGGCCCCAGGGCCTATCTTTAGGTCTCTGAAGCTCTCTGTCAGTGTGTCTGTGCTGTCTTGGCGTCTCTGTGGATTCATGTGTCTGTCTTCTGTGTCTGTCAGTCAGTCAGGGTTCTGTAGCTGGGTGAGGTCTGACTAGCTTCCTGGGATAAGTGGGTGAGGGGCTGTGATGATGAGCTGGAGTCTGAGGCTAGAGTGGGCTGAGTGAAACACAAGTAGAGGGTCGGTTCTGGGGATCCCAATCTGTGGCAGAGCAATCCTTGGGGGAGAGGACGTGGAGGGGGGACAAAAAGGGCAAACTGATTCCAGGCCTGACCACCACTTCAGCAGGAGCTCCCAGACCTCCACTCTCACCCCTCTGCATCTTCCTCAGCTATGTCCAAGAGACTTGTGGCGGCATCTGCCACAGAGAAGCAACTGGAGACCATCCTACCCAGATGTCCTCCATTGCTTTTCTCTAATTCCCTACAAATGGGTGCCCCGGCACTTGTCACTTTCAGGAGCCCTCTTTCTTCCAGATGTTCAGAGGCAGTAGCTCTGCCACCTCCAGTTTCAGCAGAAGCTGTTGTTTCTCAGGGGTTTGGGATAGAGGGGCAGTGAGGGACAGGGGTCTGTAATTAACTTTCTATCTTGGGCTCCTCCCCAGTCCTCACCAAGATTCATTCATGAAAACTCACTTTCTTCTGTAGTCTGTCTTTTTCCGTTTTATATTGGGAGGGTCTGAGAAGTTCAGAGAAGCGCAGTTAATTGCCCAAGCTTGCACAGCAAGTGGAAGGCAGATCCCTTGGTGCAGGCCCTGGGGTGAATGAAATGAGGAAGGGCCTGTGTGGGGCTCCCTGAGTCTGTGCAGGCAGGACCGAGGCTCTAGCAGAAAAGCCCAAGGAAACAAGAGGCTGCCCTGGCTCCAGGCTTCAGAGTCTTGGCGGTGGGTGCTCTTCATTGGGTGCGCCTCGGGCGGCTTGGCTGCTTTCAAAGATCTCTGGGCCCTTAGGTACCCGAGGGGGCGAGGGCAGGCATCGCACAGACCCCTCCTATCTCAGGCCTCAAATTTGGTAGATGTTCCCCAGCCCTGAAATGAGCGAGTCCAGGCCTGGGACCCCCTTGTCGGGGGCGGCCGGGAGCTTCCCTTCCCGCCTCCCCCGCCCAGTGTGGGAGCAGAGCCCCGGCAGGCAGGGGTCCTCCCGAACTGGGCTCTGCGCCCCAGCTCCCGGCCCTCGGTGGGTGGCTTCGGGTCCTTACCAGACCTCCGCAAACTCTCAACGTGAAAAGACCACCATTCCCATTTCCACCCCGTTTCCAGCTGGACAGTCTTGGGGACTGGGGGGTTGTGGAGGGGAAAGAGGATGACCGAGGCCCTCAGAGGGGCAGGAGTTCTCCCGAGACCCCCAGCTGGACAACCCCTCGCTTCCGCAGAGCCAGCTCCGTTGGGGTTCAGCCGCAGCCCCACCGTGAGGTTCCCACTTCACAGAGTAGGAAACTGAGGGGAGGCGGTGCTGTCTGCTGTCCAGCGAGAGGCCGCGGCTGCGGGGCTGAGAGCCTGACCCCGCGCTCCGAGCGGCGGCCTCCACCCTTCCCCGCGCCCGCCCCGTAGGCCGGCCCGGACTCGCAGGCAGGTGGCCCCAGGCTTCCGGCCCCCAGCACCTGCCGGGTTCCGGGGTGGCCGGCGGCGGGGGGTTGCGGGCTCCAGTCGGGCTGGGGCGGAGGGAGGGCATAGGCGGGCCTGGGGTGGCGGGGACACGGCCGGACCCCCCTCCGGGGGCTGCGTGTGCGGGCGGCGGGGGGCAGGGTCCCAGGTGCGCCCCGCGGCGGCCCTGCAGGCGGCGGGGGCGGGGAACGGGAGGTGGGGGCGGCCAAGGCCTCTCGCCGCCAGCCCCGCGCCCCCGCCTCCCCGCCCCCGGCCCGAGCGGCAGTCATCGCGGGCGGCGCTGCGCCCGGGTGCGGCTCATCCCCGCGGCGGCGGCGGGCCGGGAGGTGCGGGCTCCGCGCGGGCGGGACGCGGGGCGCTGCTGCTCGCAGGAGCCGCCAGGTGGGCTGCGGGCGCGCCCATCCCCGCTCCCCCCGGGACTCTCCGGCCCGGGCTGCTCCCAGACGGGCGCGGGACCTCCGAGGTCCGCGGGGTCCCCGCCCGAGGTCTGCGCCCCGGCTCCGCGCCCGACGCCTGGCTCTCGGGGCGCTGCCGTCGCTGCCGCCGGCTTTGTCTCTCCCGGCTCCGCGCTCTCGGGCTCCGTCCTGCCGGGGGCTGGGGGTCCCGGCCCGGACGGCTCCCGGGGGCCCCTTCTCCCCGCGCCTTCCCAGCCCCGACCTTCCTCCGGGGCGCCTTCGTCTCTCCAGGTTTTCTGCTGGTGTCTCTGACACTCTCTGTCTCTCTCCATCCTCAGGTTTCTCTAGTCTCTCGGGGTCTGTAGTTTACCACCGCGTCTCTGGCAGGGCGTATGTCTCTTCTTGGTTTTCTCTTTGGGTCCCTGTCTCCCGGTGTCTCTGTTCTCTCTTGTGGTATCTCTTACCTCTGAACTATCCATGGCCTATGTATCGTCACCCACCCTCTCTGTCTCTGCCTCTGTCTCTGTCTCTCCCCGTTCTTGTCTTCCCAGGTTGTCTCGGACCCGGCACCAAAGAGCCACGGTTACGCAGGTTTTCGTTGTCCTTGCCCCGGGTTACTCCCGGTTAAGTGGCCTCTGCCGGTTCCTGAGGGTCTCGTTTCTGCCCATTTCTCGGTATCTCTGAGATGCCGTCTCTCTCTTCTCTGTCGGATGCCCAGAGCACTGGACCCCTCCTCCACTGGCGCTGGCGTTTCCCCAGCAGCCCAGCCCATGCCGGTTTTTTTCTTTTCTTCTCAGAATCGGGGTTTTATTTCCAGACGAACGAATGCAGATCAAAGCGCATCGAATCCCAGGCCCGGGGCTTGGGCCCGGCGCGGGCGGCGCGGGAGCAGCCCGCAGGAGGGGCGCGGGGCTCGGGCAGGGCGGGCGGCCGGGCACCTGCTGAAGCGGGTCGCTGCGTTGGCCTTGGGGCGCCGGGCCATGGTGAGGGACGGCGGGCGCGGCGGTGCGGGACCCTCCACCCGGCCCTCACGTTGACCCCCGCCTCCCTCCACAGGCGGACGCCGCGGGCATGGACTATTCGTACGACGAGGACCTGGACGAGCTGTGCCCAGTGTGTGGGGACAAGGTGTCCGGCTACCACTACGGGCTGCTCACATGCGAGAGCTGCAAGGTGAGCCTCCGGGGGCCCGGGGCGGGGGCAGGCTGGGGAGAGCCCAGGGGGGCGGGGGGCCGGGGGCCCGCGGAGGGAGACCGGGCTTGCCCACCTCCTGCCCCCCTCTCGCCCCCCAGGGTTTCTTCAAGCGCACGGTGCAGAACAACAAGCACTACACGTGCACAGAGAGCCAGAGTTGCAAAATCGACAAGACGCAGCGGAAGCGCTGTCCTTTCTGCCGCTTCCAGAAGTGCCTGACGGTGGGGATGCGCCTGGAAGGTGCGTGTCTGTGCTCCGCTGCCCGCCCGCCCGCTGCCCGCGGGAGCAGGGGCTGGGTGGGAGAACCGCGGAGGGCCCCACTGGCACCCTTCAAGTTTCTGGGGCCCCCACTGTGACATTAAGCCCCTACCTCTGCGGGGGGCGGGGAGTGGGGAGGACAGGGGTAGAACCAGCATCCAACAGCGTGAGGAGCTGGCTTAGGGGATCTGCCTGGGCTGAACTGAGAAGCCGAAAGGGAATCCTGGAGAGTGACCCTCGCTCCCCAGTCCCAGGGTGAGATGAGGCACCGAATAGAGCCTTCTGCAGCACCCCCTCTGACCCTCAAGGCCAGGTCTGGGTAGGTTTCCATCCCTGTCAATTTTTTTTTTTTTTTTTTTTTTTTTTTACTGAGAGCTCAGCTCCCAGAGCTACCACATACAGACTGAGTGACACTAGACAAGCTCCTTAACCGCACCTACAGCCAGAGTTCCATTCGGAGAAACTGGTGGAATAGCAGTACCTCCTCCTTCAGTCAGTGCCAGGGAATCTTTGAGAAGCTTCTAGCACGGTGCCTGCCACATAGCAAATGCTCGTTGGCTTGGTCATTACTATCATTCTTTTATTCCTTTAATTTATATTGTCTTTATTTATTTGATAGAGACAGCCAGAAGTCAAGATGAATGGAGAGATGGAGAGGGAGAGAGACAGAGAGACACCTACAGCACTGCTTCACCCCTCACAAAACTTTCCCCCTGAAGGTGGGGACCAGGGGCTTGAACCCCGTCCTTAGGCATTGTAACACGTGTGCCCAAGCAGGTGTGGCACCACTCAGCCTCCTGTTATTATTATTCTCATCGATTGTTATATAATCATCCAGCAGCACTGCCAGCTCACTGTTCGGAGTGTCTACCTACCAACCAAAAGGCTCACTCAGTTCACTCACTTGATGGTGGGTGATATTCCACTCTAGCTACAAGGAGTGGGAAACATTACCCCCAAAGTGCTCAGGCCTGTCTTTGCCTCCTCACCCCCAACTCTGTCAAGAAGGAAGGAAAGACTCAAGCTCTTTGAAGGTGGATAGTTGGAGGTGTCCACCCTGTGGATCCCGGTCAGGCTGTGCATGGAGCAGGCAGCCACTGGCTAAGTTTGTAAACAGTGTGGAAGGCACCTGGTGAGAGCTGCGGAGTGCAGATCCTGTCATGGGGGAAGGAGTCCTGAGTGGGAGGGGGCCATCCTGTCCTATCCCCAGAGCTCATGTCCCAGCTCAGGTCCTCATGAACCAGCATATGCAAGTTGCAAAATCTCCTGGTGGGATTTGAGGAAACAGAGCAGGGTCACCCAAGCCTGTGGTGGAAGGATAACTGGATGGACCTTGAAGTCTATCCTGCTGGAGGCTGCCCCTCTCCCACCCCTTGTCTCTCTTCTCCTTGGGCCAGGAGTAGGGTTCTGTCTGAACCACACTACAGCTGCAGAGACCCACTTGTAGCTTCCAGCTGGTAACATGCTCCTAGCCAGAGGGAGTGACATTTCAGCAAGGAGGTCCATTCTTCCAGCACAGCCCCAGCTAGCCCTAAACCCAGTTGAAGGCAGGGCTGGTGAAATAGTTCTCTCTTTCTCTATCATTCCTTTCCCTCTCTATTTTTGTCTGTCTCTATCCAATAAATAAATAAATAAACAAGGATAGTGAGTGCTCTGCTTTGCCTTGTGTACAACCCAGGTTACAGCCTGGTCCACACTGCATTGAAGGACGCTTCAGTGCTGTGGTTTCTTTCAAACACACACACACACACACACACACACACACACACACACACACACACACACACACTCTCTCTCTCTCTCTTGAAGGTAGCAGAGAAGCCCAGGTCCTTTGCAAGAGAGGGGCTGACAGAGCCAGATAGCCAGACAGGGAAAAACTGGACACAAGGGGCCCACTTCCTGCTTCTGTTTCCCCCCAACCCCCCAGTAAGGCACCTTCATGGCTGAGCTCATGGAGCTCTGAGTTTGACTCTCACAGCTTCGTCCCGCTATGTGACTGAGCAGGAGGCAGGGCACTGGGGGCCAGGGCCATGGGTCCTGCTTACATGGATGAATCTGGGAACATGTTGTGGAGGTGGTGACCTCAGGATTTGAGAGGGAAAGAATATCAAAGGCAGGGGGAAGACAGAGGGGAAGCTGCACTGAAGATGAGTAGAGTGAATGCAAAGTGCACACATGTGGGGTGTCCTGAAGTCTCATGGGCTGAGGGGGACCAGGGCCAGAAGACCTGGTGAAGGAGACTCATTGCATCTCTGGGCAACAGAAGCCACAGTGGGTACTAGGCAGGGGAACACCAGGTCAGACCAGTTGGGACAAACTCTGGGTGGGGACAGAGGGAAGGCAGCACAGAGGGGGACAGCCTGACCCTCTGCCTCTACTTCTGCCCACAGCTGTGCGAGCTGACCGCATGAGGGGTGGCCGGAACAAGTTTGGGCCCATGTACAAGCGGGACCGAGCCCTAAAGCAGCAGAAGAAGGCACAGATCCGAGCTAATGGCTTCAAGCTGGAGACCGGGCCCCCCATGGGGGTGCCTCCTCCGCCCCCTCCCCCACCGGACTACATGCTGCCCCCAGGTCTGCATGTGCCGGAGCCCAAGGGCCTGGGCTCTGCTCCACCTGCGGGTACACTGGGCGACTTTGGAGCCCCAACATTGCCCATGGCTGTGCCTGGCACCCACGGGCCCTTGGCTGGCTACCTCTATCCTTCTTTTCCCGGCCGAGCCATCAAGTCTGAATACCCGGAGCCCTACACCAGCCCCCCACAACCTGGGCCACCCTACGGCTACCCGGAGCCCTTCTCCGGGGGCCCAGGGGTGCCTGAGCTCATCCTGCAGCTGCTGCAGCTGGAGCCTGACGAGGACCAGGTGCGAGCACGCATAGTGGGGTGCCTGCAGGAACCCGCCAAGGGGCGCCCCGACCAGCCTGCGCCCTTCAGCCTCTTGTGTAGAATGGCTGATCAGACCTTCATCTCCATCGTGGACTGGGCACGCAGGTGCATGGTCTTCAAGGAGCTGGAGGTGAGCCTCTCCTTCCACCTGACTGGTTGCTGGACTTGGGGGTCCTCTCAGCTGACCAAATCTCCATCCAGGTCACTCCTTCCCAAGGGCTGGGGCTGGGTCCATCCTGTCCAATGGCTTTATGTCCACATGGGATATTGAGGAGTGCCTTCAGCCCACCACAGCCTTTCCTGCCTCTCTGCTCACTTCTCACTCAATCCTTTCCTCTTGCCTCCTTTGTCTCTACTTTTGCCTTTTTTTTAAAAAAAAAGTCTTTATTTATTAAAGATTTATTATTTTTCTATTTTTTGCCTCCAAGCTTATCACTGGGGCTCTGTGCCAGCGCTACAAATCCACTGCTTCTGGAGGCTATTTTTCCCATTTTGTTGCCCTTGTTATGGTTGTTACTGTTGTTATAGCTGTTCGTGTTGTTGGATAGGACAGAGAGAAATGGAGAGAGGAGGGGAAGACAGAGAGGGGGAGAGAAAGACAGACACCTGTAGACCTGCTTCACTGCCTGTGAGCTAGGGGCTCAAACCGGGATCCTTATGCCGGTCCTTGTGCTTTGCGCCACGTGCACTTAACCCGCTGTGCTACCACCCAGCCCCTAAAGATTTATTTTTAACTATGTATTAGAGATTGAACCAGAACATCATTTTGGCACAGGTGATGCTGGAGATTGAACTCTCCAGGACCTCACGCTTGAGAGAGCTCAATGCTTTAACGCCTGTACTACCTCCCAGGCTGCTCTCTACTTTTATCTCTGCCTCCATCTATTTCTATTGTCTTTCTCTCAGGCGTGTGTCTTTCAGCTTCTCTGTTTCTCTAGCTACTTCTCTCTCTGCTTCTCTCCCAGTTTGGGTGTCTCCAGTATTTATGTCTTTTTTCTCTGAGACCCTGGGTTCCTGCTGAGGACTAATTGAGAGTCTCTGGCTGTCCCAGCCCCTCAGTGGGAAGAGGACCCCACCCAGTTAGTCCTCTCATGCCATAGATGGGGATGGGGAGGTCACAGTGTCTTAGTCTGAGGGCTCTTGGGTTTTATTCCTGGTGGAGGTGTCTGTCAGGTCTTGCTGTCCTTGCATTGCTCAGGTGGGATGGTGTGTGTCTGTGTATGCAAAGGGGTAAGGGGTGGGGTGGGGGAGGCTAGAGGTGAGACAATGCAGCCCTTGATTTTCCCAGCAGGGTGACTTTTTCCTATGGCAAGGTCTTCTGCCCCTCCTCAGATGAGGTGTCAGAGGGCTAAAGAAAGCAGAGAGTAGCAGGAGAAACTGAGGCTAGGCAAGGAAGAACCTCCCGTCAGTCATCCTACCTAGTGGCTTGAAGCACCCTGACCAGAAGCTTCAGCCTCCATTGTGCTCCATCTCCCTCTGATCAGGGTGTTCTGCCAACCTCACAGTTTCCCCAGCCCCACAAGGCCCAATCCCTCCCGCCTGGGCACGGGTCCTCTCCCTGGGCCACTTCCCAGGCTGTTCTGGGGCTGGGTGTAAAGAGTAGGGCCCTGCTGCCCTCCCCCCTGGGCCCACCGCAGCCTTGAGCAGCATTGTCAGCACTGACGCCACTCAGGCCTGGGCTTCCTCCAGGGGCATGTGGCCGGATAGGCCAGGGGCACTGCCTACCTGGGCTGCATGTGGGGGGTGGGGTGGGCATGTGGGGACCATGCCCCCATGGGTGGGGGGACCTGGACTGTTCTGGTAGTCCAGAACATGTGTCGGTGGCTTCTACTTCTGTAGTGGAGGGCTTGTCTTGGTGGTGACCTGACTGTGCTGTCCCTTGAGTCTGTTAGTGGGTGGGACTTCTCTTAATCTCTCGGGGAGACCAGAGATGAGATGTGGGGCAGGGCTTTGAACAGCCCCATCACCTTCCACTCAAGCTAGAGCCCCTGGTGGTGGGGAGGTGAGGATCCCAGGATCCATGGGGTGGTTGCCAGCTTCCCTGCCAGACTTCCCGTGAGTCCCTTGTACAGTGGGGGTGGGGGTGGGGGGTGGGGTGGAGGGGGCACTGCTGGCCTTCCAGAACCTGGATCCAGGGGCTGGGCACTTCCTCTGGCTGCCTTCCTGGTCTCTTGGGGTTTTTCACGCAGGATGGGATGGGCCTTTGTCCCAGCTTTGCTGAGTGTTTTTTCCTGCTTCTAGTTTCTCTGTTGTCCAAACCATCCTGCTTCCCCTTCCCAGAGTCTCTGAGTCGAGCCCAGGGATTATAAGCCCTGGTCAGTACCTTTTGCAAAGGAACCTTGCAGGTTAGGACCAGCTCAGCCCAGATTATAGGGATTGGCCTCATAGGACTTCATTTTTCATTGCTAGGGTATCATGAGTCTGTTGTTGCTACTGTTGTTTGTTTCTTGTCTGTTTATTTTCACATAAACAAACCCACACCATAGCACTGCTCCATCACTTGTGCTATGGTGTTCCCATGTGATGGATGCCAGGCTTGAACCCAGAACTTTGTTCATGGTGAGGTGCTTGTCCCACTGACAGCTTTCTCCCAGCCCCATGTGGAACTTCTTCCCTGCAGGCCCAGTGAGTCTTGGGCTGCTATCCGTTTGCAGAGTCAGGGTGGGGGGCATGGGCAGGAAGGTGGGAGGAATGCAGATCATGTGCTCTTTCTTCTTATTGACTTAATCATCCTCAGGGAAGGGACAGAACTGGCACTCAGAAGAGGGGGGCTCTCTGACTCTAATGGTGGGACAGTCCAACCCAGTGGGGCCAAAGACTGGGACATTGAAGTGAATCAGACTCAGGAAGTTTTCTAGGCCAGCTAAAGAGATAGATATGCACATGGTGATGCCTCAGGGAGCCCAGGCTCTGAGAGAATGAGAAAGGGCTGAGCAGGCTGAGTGGGAAAGCAAATGGCTTTGTGAGAAAGGAGTCAGGGATGAGTTCTTTGACCTGTGCCTTTCCAGGAAGTATCTCGGGAAGCATAAGGGCATCCCAATAAGTGGGAATAGCATGTGGCAGGTCCCAGAGTAGGAAAGGCATGACATGTTAGGGAGCTCTGGGTATCCTCTGAGGTGGGGCTCGAGGGCTTGACAGGACCCAGGAGCTGCCACCTGACACAGCCATTAAGGATTGGTTGCCCTCCCCCTTCATCTTGGGGCAGAGCCTGAGTTCTCCTTAGAACCCCCCACTCAGCCCTCTTAAGTTGTTAATGGCAACTTATTGGCAGGGGAAGCTCTGACTCAGTTCTTTGCTGAGCTGTTGGGGAGCTATTGTCTTTCCTAGCTCACATGTGCCTGAGTCTCTACTTTCCCTGTTCACACAATCAGGGTGTGGTAGGTCTGACCATGGCACAGAAGTTAGTCACAGAGGCCAGCATCAGGGAGACATGTGCTCCAGTTCAGGTAAAGTGTTTAGCATAGATCCTGGTGCACCTGAAGTGTTCTGTAAGTGGAAGCAACATCTGCCTCCTTACTGTCACCCTCCCCCCCCACACACAGTGAAAACCCCACCTCTTGCTGTAGGATTTTATCTATATTTGCTGTACACTAGGTCTGCATATAGACCTAGGCAAGAAGAATGAGTAAAGATAGGTTATAGTCATTTCTTCTGAGTGAAGAGAATTCTGGGAGAAGGTAGGCACAGATTTTGCCATGGACTTATTAAGCAGTTTTATTTATTTACTTATTCTGCCCCCCCCCTTTTTTTTTTTTTTTACTATTTAGCTGCTGTTATCTCCAATTTGGGGATAATTCTTAATTATTTATTTTTATTACTGCTGCCAGGGTTATCACTAGGGCTTGGTGCCTGCAGGATAAATCCACCACTCCTGGTGACTATTTATTTTTCTCCTCCTCCTCCTGCTTCTCCTCCTCCTCCTCCTTCTCCTTCTTATCCTTCTTCTCTTTCTCCTCCTTCTCCTCCTCTTCCTCCTTCTCCTCCTCTTCCTCCTCCTCCTTCTTCTCCTCCTTCTCCTTCTTCTCCTCCTCCTCCTTCTCCTCCTCCTTCTCCTTCTCCTCCCTTTCCTCCTCCATCTCCTTCTCTTTCTTCTTCTCCTCCTCCTTCCTTTTATTTGATAGGATGGGGAGAAATTGGGAGGGGAAGATGAAATAGAGTGAGGGAAAAAGAGACACCTGCAGCACTGCTTTACCACTCATGAAACTTCCCCTCTGTTTGTGGAGTCTGGGGGCTTGAGCCCAGGTCCTCACTGATGATAATGTGTGTGCTCAACCAGGTTCCACCACTGCCCACCCTCTTGTTTTGTATTTATTTTTTACTTATTTTTAAGATGTGTGGGAGAGGACACCAGAGCATCACAATAGGACATGCAGTGCCAGGGAATGAACTAGGAACTGCATGCCTGAAAGTCCAGTACTCTAGCCACTATGCCACCCCTTGGGGCTCACTGAAACAACTTTTTATCTTCAGGGTGGCAGAAACTCACCTGTCCTTGCTGCTTTCTGGATAGTTCCCATGAAGAGGAGATGGGAAGTGTGCAAGATGGGGACCACAGAGGGGGACGGTGAGGGCCAGAGTGCCTGGTGACCTATGCTGACATCAGGTTACTCTCTACATCCAGCTCTGCAGCCCTGGGCTGGCCACAGAGTTCACAGCACAAATACATGGTTTCATTTCTGTGACAGTAACTCTGTTAGCCCCAGGCTAACAAAAGGTGGCCTGCCTCCACTTGGCTGGGGAAGCACCATGGCTGGCCCATGGCATGTCAGCTCCTGGAGAATTACAGGGCCCTCTAACCTTTGGATCAGACCCCAAGGGGCTCTGGAGGTGGTTCTGCTGGGAGGGAGGACAGCTCAGCACCCATAAATACCCTGTCTCTGAGGCAGGCTGCAAAGTGTCAAGGCTTTGGGAAGATTTGTGGCAGACTGGCAGGAGGCACAGCGGCTGGCAGACCACACCGAAGACCCTGGGTCGGGACCTGCAAATGTCTTTGTTCCCAGGGTGGTAGGGAGGCCTGGGGGTAGAAGAGGAACCTTTGGCTTAGGAAGAAACCTAGAAAGTGGAAAACCAACCCTCTTTGGGTAAGTGAGCCTCTTAGCCACCTGCTTTCCATAGAGAGGGCTGGTGGCTGCTGCCTGAGGGTTTTCTTTTAAAATAGAGTGAAGAGTATGTGGGTGGGTGTGGGGGAGGGTGAGTGGGGGTGGGTGTTTTGGAGTTTGGTGTCTTTGTGTCCATCTGTCTGTCTAGAAGAGAGAGTGAGCGACTGTTTGGCAGGAAAGATCGCCTGGCTTGGCAGTAGGTGGAACCCAGGGAGACCAATGCAGGCTTCACAGGGCCCTTCATGACTCATGGCCCTGGGCTTGTGTTTTTCTTTACCTAAGACAAAGGATTTATTTTCACCATTTCTCAGAATAGGAAACCAGGGCAAAGATGAGCGTGGAGTTGAGCTGGGTCTCAGATGAAGAGCCCAGGCCATGAAGTGTTGGCTGCCATCTTGCCCCTATCTGCCCCACTGTCTGCCTCACTTCCAGGGTCTGAGGTCTGGCTACAGAGTCTGCTTCTAGGACTGGGCCAGCCAGGTCACTGTGACCCCTTCTGCTTTTTGCCTCAAGCTCTGTCTGCTTATCTCCTAATTCTTATCTCCAGCTCATTCACCTCCCCACCCCCTGTGCCTTCAACCCAGGCACAAGCGTGTCTGCTTCCCCAGGGCCTCAGTGGTTGGAGAAGGCAGAGCCAGCTATGCCTGTTCCCCCCCCCACCCCCCGTTCTCCCTTTGGGCCAGTATGAGTCTCAGGGAAGTCTTCCTTCCACTGGGGGGTGGGGGGACTCAAGAATCCCCAGGTGCCTCTTTCCCCAGATATGTGCCCAGCTGAGGGCACCTGGGCAGAGCCCAGCTCCTGCATATTCCCCTGCAGCCTCTGTTTCCTCACCTACAATGTGGGCAGTGTCAGTGGGTCAGGGTGAAAAGTCCTGGGTGGGCTAGAAGTGCTCCCAGTCCTGGACCTGGCTGTGGGGCCCCTCTTACCACCCTCCCACCCCTCTAGCCTTGGAAGCTGGGGAGTTCCCCTCAGAGACCTAAAAGGAGGTGTCTCGTCCCTACCCGGTGCTTAGTTCTCCTGGCCTCTTTATCCAAGGGTAGCTGTGACTGGATCTGAGGTCCTTTGCTGGGCTTCCTGTCCTGGCCAAAAAAAGGGGGGCGGCTTGTGGGAGGACTTTCTGCTAGGAGAGGAGGACAGAGGTGGGGGTTCTTCATGGAGATGGTTTGAGGGAGGGTGGGAGAACAGAGATAGATCCTCCCTCTGGGTCTCCATCTGCATAGATTGGGGGGTGGGCAGAGGGGACAGAGAGGCCAAAGGAGGCCTGGTTATGTCTCTATCTGCTCACTTTGTTCTCAGTCCACTCTTTCTTTCTGTGATCACCCCCTTGGGGCACCCCTAACAAAGAACAGAAGGAAAGAAGGGGTTCCTACTCCTCAGAAGAGCTGTTTCTTAGGTCCTGGGACAGTTCCCCTCAGGCCAAAGGTTGCCTGGATTCCTCTAGCCTGGGTCTGGTTTCTCGGTCTGTACTCTGGCCTCTGGAGGCCCAGCAATGAGCAGGACACTAGTTCTGCCTTCCCTGATGCTAGGGACTAGAGGACACAGAGGCATGAACTGATGCCACTACAGGTGCACATAGGATGATAAGGTCACCAAGGGAGGAGGAGGGACCTGGGAGGGCTTCATGGAGGAGGTAACAAACTTGTTGGGTGGCAACAGTGGGCCTTCTGCCACATCTGGCTGATAAAAGTAGAGATCTGGAGTCAGACAGACCTGTGTGACCTTGGGCAAGTTACTTGACCTCTTTGGGCTCAATCTTCTCTCTCTCTCTCTCTCTCTCTCTCTCTATATATATATATATATATATATATATATATATATATATATATGTAGGGGAGAATAGCTGGGCCATCCTCATAGGGTTGTAGAACTGCAGTGTGGGAACTGTCAGTAAGATTTACTTAAGTGGTCATGGACATGGCCCAGGAGAATGCTCTGGAAATAGCCCTGGGGTAGGTGAGTCTGGCTGAGAAGCTGACATGCTAAGAGGGACTGGCCGTCAGCATCCTGTACAATTCTGAATCGCCTGAAGGGCTCAATGTGCCACCATGGGGAACTGTGGCTAAAGAGTGTCCAGCATGGTCCTGGCCTGGCTTTCATTCAGCGCAATGTCAGAGAGCCCTTCAACCTCTTTGGGAGTCTGATTCTTCATCTGAAACATACAGACGGGTTTAGGCCAGACTGAGGGCCCTGCAGGCTCTGGCATCCCATGTCCTCAGGTCCTATAGACCATAGTTATGAATGTTTACTGTTGCTGTGCTAAAATGTGTCACATATGTGTGGACTTTCCTGAAGTTGCTAAGATGTGGCAATATCTCTAATAGACACAGGGTTAAGGTGGATGGCCATCTCCTCCTGAATTTCAACCACAGCAGTCACTAACATTTATCGAGTGCTTACGATGTGCCAAGACACCTAACACTTGGCCCACTTTATAGAGGAGAAAGCTGAGGCCCAGAAAGGTAATAGAACTTGCTTGTGGTCCTACAGCCTGAAAGAGGTCAATCTGGGACCAAGAGTAAGGCCCGTTAGAGCCCCACCTCAGCCATTGGACCCTCCTTTTATTCTGCCAGGCCCTTAGCAGCCTGGGGTGGACAGGTGGGCTAGTGGTGCAGGCAGTGTAGCAGCTCACCCAGACCCCACACCTTCCTTTACTTTGGAATTGGGTGTAGGGTGAGGATGTCTGACCTGACCCTGGGCCCCTATGGGCCTCTTCTCTCTCTCTCTCCTTCCCCCACCCCCAGGTGGCCGATCAGATGACACTGCTGCAGAACTGTTGGAGCGAGCTGCTGGTGTTCGACCATATCTACCGCCAGATCCAGCACGGCAAGGAGGGCAGCATCCTTCTGGTCACAGGACAAGAGGTGACCAACCTTATTGTGCCAGCCTCCCATCGCCCCTGTGCTCTTCCAGAGTACTGGGCCTCTCCTGCTGCCTGAATGTCACCCCTTTCCTCAAGTCCATCCTATGTGCACCTCTGGCCCAACCTTCCTCTGACCCACCTTGGCCATGACTTTGATAGGAATCAACCCCAAGGAGTGCTGCTCTGGGGGAAGCCACTCAGGAACATGGGGAAGGTCGGGGGTCCTTGGGGGCTTGGATCTAAAAATAGATAAACAGAGGTTGGGCAGGAATGAAAGGTGGTGGGGGCAGTCCCCACCTTCACACAGAGCCAAGGGTTGGGAGAAGTTTGGGTCTGCTGGGTGTGTGGATCACGTGCCCCATGGTGGGTAAAATGAGCTGAGAAGTGAGGTTTGAGAGGATGTTAGGAACTGACTCAGATAAGATCTTGAAGTCCTTTGATTTTTGAATGAATGATTTGGCAGAGGGATCTGAGCACCCCCTAAAGTCAGAATTTGGGCCTTCTTTAGGATAGAGAATAAAGACCCTTAGTGTGGGAACCCAGGGCCCTCAGCAAACTTCTGCATGGGGGAAGACGGAGGTTGGTGCCCACAGGCTGGCCTGGGGGAGGGAGCAGGGGAGAGTGGGCTGCAGACCAAGGCCCCTGTCCACACTCTCAATTTCCACTCTGGGTATCTTAGACTATGCAGGGGAATGACTGCTGGTCCCAGGGGTCTCCTGTCTCTGAGGCCACCTGTGAGTGCAAATGCAGAGTCTGAGCTGTGAGTGTGTTGGCCTGTGCTGTGCCACTTACATGGTGAAGCCTCCAGGGATGTCACATATGCGTGCGCTTTCCTGAAGTCTGTTGTACAGACAAGATCTGCCTGTCACATGTCAAAGTGGGTGTACATGTGACCCCATCATGTGAACTAGCACAATAGCCAGTGTGTGCACCCCCATTTTCTACAGTGGGGGGGGGGCAACCCCGTGAGTGTCTTCACAGATGTGCATGAGTGCAAATGTGAGTCCAGATGTGGCCACATGTCTAGTCTAAGGATCCATGTATGGGCTGCAGGGCCCCTGGGCAGTCATCATGTGGCTGAGTCCACGTGTAGCCAGGCTGACTTGCCTGGCCCTGACACCTGCTATGAGAAGGTGCTCACTGCAGCAGACACCACACAAAACAAAAGCTACTCGTCCACCCTGCTGGGCTTGGTTGCTGCAGCTTTTTCTACATAAAGAATACTTCAGTTCTTCCTCCACACCCACTGGCCTGATATGGCCCTATAGCAGAGGGGCATTGGCTCTGGGCTAGCACTGTGGGGAAAACAGGGAAGCCTGTTCCTCCCACTCCTATCCCCAGGGCTAGGAGGGCCCTTAGGCCCAAGGCAGTGGTCCCCAGTTGACTCAGCCCCAGGCTGGGTACACCTGACCCCAGCTTCCAAGCACTGCCTCTCCCTGCCCCCTAAGCAGCATCTCTTGCTCATAGTTTGGCATGGTCTGATGCTCTGACTGCTGCCCTCTGCCCTCCCAGGTGGAGCTCAGTACAGTGGCTGCCCAGGCTGGCTCCCTGCTGCACAGCCTGGTGTTACGGGCCCAGGAGCTGGTGCTGCAGCTCCACACACTGCAGCTGGACCGCCAGGAGTTTGTCTGCCTCAAGTTCCTCATCCTCTTCAGCCTTGGTGAGTGGTGAGTGGTTTGAGCAAGGTTGGGCCCACCAGATGGCCAGGGGAAGGGTGGATGGTGGGTTGGAGGTGGGTAAGAGCCCCTGCTTAGTAAATAAGCATTTGAGGAGATCTGGCTTAGGCTCCTAAGATGGGTTGCTTCTTCTCTGGGCCTCAGTTTCTCTGTTTGGAAGCCCAGAGGGCAGAGATAATGCCCGAGACTTCCCTTTTAATGGAATTTGGTCATAACCAGCTGGAATCCCTAAAAAAATGCCCAACCCACCTCAAGTGCCACCTGCTTTCAGGAATTTCTGATCTCTGATCCTGCCACAGGATCCTGTTTCTTCTTCATTTTCTGCTCTGAGGAGGAGGGGAAGTGGATCTGAATTCTGACCACTTTGGGGTGCTAACCCCTTCACCCATTCATTCATTCATAAAAACATTTGCTCAGCATCTGCCCTGTACAAGGCACTGGTGATAAGAGTGAACACACAGAGAGCCCCAGGCCCCTGTCTTCACAGAACTGACCTCCACAGTAGGGGAACTTAATTCATGAAATACACCAGTAAGCAAAAATGATTAGTAAAATGCCAAGTCTGGGGGATTATGCTAAGTGCTAAAGAGGTGAATGAAGGGTGGATAAGGGGCAGAGGATGAGCCTGAACTTGCCCCCCACTGTTTGCCTCAAGAGGTGTCTCCATCCTCCTGACTCAGGTCAGCCTCCACTCTCCTTCCCCCGCTCTGTCATTCACCCAGTAAGCTATCTCCCATGTCCAGTGATGCTTCATGCCTAGAGGCTTCCTTTCTCTGATGGCTTCCCATCTGGGAGGGGCTGGGACTGAGAGATGGGGACTCCAGGATGGGGAGTCAGGGCTCTGCTTGTAAAGCTTCTTGGACGAGGGACGTCTGAGCAGGATTTTAGAAGATGGATAGGGGTTTGGTGGGTGGATTAATCGTCTAACAGAGTTGCAGAAAAGATGAAAATTTGGTATACAGAGGGGCATGTGAGCTTTATCATCTGGGAAGGGGACTGAGATGAGATACTGTCTATCTGGCAGGTGGCAGTTTAGTCACAGTCCACTAGAGGGGTGCCTTCCTATGAGTAGAGAGAGCTGAGAGACTCAGAGGGGGTGACTAGTGAAGTGTGAGTGTAGGGAGCCCAGTGCTCAGGTTGTGGCTGTATGTCCTGACCTCATGAGCTGGGTCTCTGGCCTCTGGCACTTCAGGCTGAAGGGCTGATTACTGCTGCAGAGGCTGGCAGGGCTGGCAGGGCTGGCAGGGCTGGGACAGCATCAGAATGTTGGTAGAGCCTCAGGCACCCAGGCCAGGCTGATGCTTGTTGAGGGGGAACCCCATCTTTCCTGACCACTGGGGCTATCCTCCTGCCCACCTTGTCTTTGTGAGTTTTGGGGTCCCCTTTGTGAGTTTTGAGGTCCCAATAGTTGACTTAAGGCAGAGCTGGTCTGGGATGGGGAGATCAATCTCTCTCTCTCTCTCTCTGTGTACTTGGTATCTTTGTGTATGTGTGTGTGCATCTCATGTACAGACTAAACTCTCACAGACCTGTAGCTTATAAGGAAGGTCCCATTGTGTGAAGAACCTGTGGGTAACTGGCCAGCAATGGGAGCATCTGAGGGTTGTGGAGGGGAGGACAGTGCTAGGAGGAGGGGCACATAGAGATGGAATCTACAAACAGTCCTCATGATTTGTGAGGGTGAGAGGAGAGTGGACTGACAGCCACCAGTCTCTTGGGTCAGGGCTCCATCATTCCTTGGGCGCCCCCTATAGAGCAGGGACTCAGGTACTAGCTTTCTAGTAGGGCCTGAGACCCAGGTCTGCACCCCCAACCCTATTCCCTGGAATAGCTCTGGGCTCCAGCACTCCTCTGGGGGGGGGGGGGGAGGGGTGGAGATGGGAGCGGAAGGGGACAGTAGACTGAGCCCAGCCCTTCTCTCCAGACTCCAGGCAAATGGTCAGGCTTAGAGCCATGAGTTCCCCACCCTCCCTGCTGCTGGACTTTATCCTGTTTTCCAGAGAGGCAGCTGCAGCTCGAGAAATGGGCACTGTTCACAGGGCTTGGATGAGGGTAAGGGTAGGCTGGTTGAGTGTGATGTGTGCATATGTGAGAAGGGCAGGATGGGGAACAGGAACTGATTACCTGGTTTCTAAATCTGGACTTTTCTCTCTGTATGCCTATAAGCAAGTCACTTTCCTCTCTGAGCCTTGATTCTTCTATTTGTAAAATGATCTTCACTATAACCCTTAACTTGCTAGAAAGACCAATGAGTGATTCTCCAGAATTATCAGCACATGACCTGGCCCCATGGAATAGGTGCCAGCATATTTTCCCTGACGGTTTTCTTGTTATTAAATGAAGTTCTGGGGATGACAAAGGTCCTCATGCACGCAAGATACAGTTGAGCACCCTACTGGGATCAATTTTTATTTTATCTATTTTTATTATATGATATTTTCATTATCTTTATTTATTTGATAGAGACAGCCAGATATCAAGAGGGAAGGTGGGGCTAGAGAGGAAGAGAGAGAGAGACACCTACAGATCTGCTTTAACACTTGTGAAGCTTTTCCCCTGCAGGTGGGGAAAGATTGAGGCCTTGAATCTGGGTCCTTGAGCATTGTAACATTTGTGCTCAACCAGGTGTGCCACCACCTGGGCCCCATCAGTTTTTACTCTTTATTTTTAGGGAGGGAGAGATACCAAAGCATCTTTCCACCATCCATGCAACTGTACCTGTTCTTACCTTTGGTATTGTCCATGACAGTTTCATACAATGCCAGAGATCAAACCCAGGGCCTTGTATGTGAAAGGCATGAACTTTACTTCCTGAGACACTTCCCAACCCCTCACCCCTGACAATTTTCAGTTTTTGTTATAACTTGCCGGGCTAGTGTGGGGGTGCCTCTTCCCGGGCGCGTGCTCTCTGGGTTGGAGAGAACTCGACCGGAGCCAGCCTGGGCTACTACTCACTCAGCGACATGGGTGAGATGACTCAGGAACTCATGGCGGAGTGGCAATGAAATGTCTTTATTGATCAGAGAGCCAACGCTTTTAAATGGTAGACCCGGAAGTGGCAAGTCGGAAACAGAAATGGCTAGGAAGGGGGTGGAGAAAGGCAGGAACTTCCTTAGCAACTGTTGCGAGGGTTTTAAGTGGTAGGATTAATATTACCCTGCAGGCATGGAGGGTCTTGAGGTAGAAAGAAGACAGATCAAAGGAATGGAAATGGGTGGGGATCTCTCAGGCAAAACAATGATTATGTAGATAGGCCATAGTATCAGGAATGCAGGGTGCTTTGTGAGGCTCCTCACAATTACCCGACAATAACTTATTAAATAACTGACAAATAAGTGAAGAGCCAGTCACTATCATTCTTGTCTACTGTGTGCTTGTTATGGTGTCTTATCTTTGGAAATACAGATACCAGTCTGACTGAAGTGGGATATCCAGTCCAAAAGACTGGAAACTTGAGTGATTTGGGCACAAGGATGGACGGAAAAAGCCCCAGTAGACATGGGCTGGCCAGTTTGGAGAGGAGCCTAATTAGTCACATGTAATTAGGGTTAGGCTGGGGAGGAGAAACCACTCCCACCTGAAGATATCAGGGAAGGCTTCTGAGAGGAGGGGGCCTCTGACCTAGGTCTTACAGTATAAGGAGTGGTCTGGGTGAAATAAAGAAAAAAAGAGTTTGTACCAGAGTGTGGGAACTCCTGGCAGGGAGATAAGCATCATGGTTATACAAGACTTCAAGCCTGAGGCTCCAAAGTCCCAGGTTCAATCCCTAGCACTGCTACAAATCAAAGCTGAGTAGCGCCCGTGTGGTGGTGGTGGTGAAGACTCCTGCTACCTTGGTGGAACTGTGGGGCAGGGAGGGGTTGGAACAGCACTAGTGAGGTGGGCAGGGGCAGAGTTGGACAAGACCTTGAATATCAGACCAAATAACCTGAACCTGCTTTGGGGGAGGAGTTTAATTCAGAGGAACATAATCAAAATGTGTGCTTTAGCAAGGTTCCTCTAACTAGTGTGAGAAAAGGGTGGCAGGTGGCACCTTGGACCCCAGTAAAAACCACCACTGGAGGCTGGTGTGCAGTGGACAAGATAAAGGGAAGTTTTGTCCAGAGTCTGAAAGGGATCTGGGGTGGCCCCCACCCCAAACACCAGAACTGGGTCTGAAAGGGGAAGCAGACCTGGAGAGAAGGGTGACCACTTGTGCAAAGACCACTAGCTGTCATGCTTCGCCTCCCAGGCCTGGGACGCCTATGCAGGTTGCTCCCTCACCCACCCACCCCACCCCACCCCACCCCACCCACCCCACCCCACCCCACCCCACCTCCCTATAGCCCACTCAGCGCCTCCTTCTCGCCTGCCTCCGCAGAAGGGTACCATTTGGCATCTAAATAGCCGGCTCCGGCAGACGCCGAGGCAGGTAAGGAGGTTTAATTAAAATTAGTGCTTCTCTCCTGGCAATCACGGTGTTTATGAAGATGGGCCCGGCTGGCATTGTTCCGCAGAGGACTTAATCGAAGCTTAATGGATTGACCTAACATTCGATTTCCTGACTTCCATTGAGGCGGCGGCAGCAGCATTCCCTTAAGCGTTTGCAATTTACCCACTGCTCCGCGCCAACAAAAGGCGGCCTGAATAGCAGCCCCACTCGAGGGGCCATTGTGCGCGGGGGCGCCTGCCTGAGTCACCGCTATTGGGACAACATTCTTTATGCCTCGCTGGAATGAAAAGATTATTCAAATATTCAATTAAACCGTGAAAAGGGGGCTTTTCTGAGAAGCTGGGGGGCCCCAGCTCAGCGGAGCTAGCGGGCTGCTCTCTGAGGAGGGGGTGCCATCTCCCCTGCCCCCTCCTGCCGCCCACCTCTAGGATTGCTGGGAGCTGAGCAGGCTTGGGGACCACGGAGCCAGGTCTCTAGCATGCTCATGTTGCACCTGCTGTGGCTCAGGGCCCAGAGCTGGGTACACACATTAGGTCTGGCTCTTGGGCACCTGGTGGGGCTGAGATGAGCTGGCTCCTGCTTGGCAGATGGCAGGAAACTGAGGCTCAGAGAGGGAAAGGAGCTTGCTCAAGGTCACCCAGCTGGTAGTGAGGCTGGGATTCGAACTCCTGCCACAAGAAGGGGTGTCTCTGGGTTTACTGAACCCTGCTGCCCTGTTAATGGGGGGAGGGCCTGACATCCCAGAGAACCAGTTCTCTCAAATGGACTTGCAAGGAGGGTGGGAGAAGGGGCAGGCCTAGACTAGGGTTTTCTCCAGTACGAGGAAGATACAAAGATGCAAGCCTGCAGCACACACTACCTTCTCGGGAGAAACTCAGGAGCCCAAAGGTGGGGACCTTTGGACAGGTCTCCTGGATTGGCAGGAATGTGATAGTATTGTGTCTGGCCCCCAGCATGCTTGATGACACCCCTACTTGTCCCCAGTACTCAAAAACCAGAGAGACCTGGGTTTGAATTCAGTCACTGAAATCTACTGTTTCTGAGCCTGTCCTAGCATGCTTGGGAGGTATGTGGGTGTGTCGGGGGTGAGGGTGTAGCTGAGCTGGGGACTCAGTGACTGCTGTCCTCTGCAGCTTTCATGGGGCAGTGGGGTCTCCAGCCTGCAGAGGGTCATGTAGCACTGCCAGGAAGGGGGCTGTCCCTGAAAGGTGTCCTTGTTCCACGCCCACACCCTGTGCCACTACGTTATCCCTGGCACAACACTGCACTGCTGAGAACAGTAAATCCCAGTAAAGCCAACGCCCCTCGAGTCAGTACACCCCCCACTCCACTCCCAGCTGCTTTCTCCTGGCCAGCCCCCTTGACTGCTGTGTGGCCTTGAGCTGGTTCCTACCTTTCTGTGGAACCCCCCCCCCCAGTCTCTGACTCTGAATTGTTAGAAGACAATGTTGGATTTGCCCAGCCTCATGGGAGGTGGGACATGAGGGATGAAAGTTGAGACAGAATTGGAATGGAAAGAGGTTGGGATAGGGATGAGGCCAGCAAGCAACTCTTGCTCCTGGGAGACCAACTAGGTGGGGCAACTTCTCAGGGTCTGTGAGTATTTAGAGCAGATCAGACTAGTAAGTGGGGCTGCTATGGACCGTTGGGCAGGTTGTTCACTGCACAGAGGTACCTAGCCAGGAATCAAGTAGGAGCTGAAATCCATCTTGTATGGCCCTTGCCAAACTGTCTCTCTGTAGACAAGGAAGAACTTTCTTTTTTTTTTTAAGTTTTTTTTTGTTTTTTATTTTTTAAATATTTATTTTATTTATTTATTCCCTTTTGTTGCCCTTGTTTTTTTTTATTGTTGTAGTTATTATTGTTGTTGTCGTTGTTGGATAGGAAAGAGAGAAATGGAGAAAGGAGGGCAAGACAGAGAGGAGGAGAGAAAGATAGACACCTGCAGACCTGCTTCACCGCTTGTGAAGCGACTCCCCTGCAGGTGGGGAGCCGGGGTTCGAACTGGGATCCTTATGCCGGTCCTTGTGCTTTGCGCCACCTGCGCTTAACCCGCTGCGCTACAGCCCGACTCCCCAAGGAAGAACTTTCTAATTGGCACAAAGGTGCCTGGTGGTCTAATGGCAATCCTGGTGGGCGAGGGGGTGGGTCACGAAGAAAATAGCCCTGGCTCACATATTGAACAGAGGTGAGGGGAAATGGTAGAGGACTGAGGGCCAGATCCTGCCATACGCCCTGGGGCCTAGCTCAGATTTCCCTAAATCCATCTTGGGACAACATAGGTCTGGGCTGGCGTGCTAGGGGTGGCTGGGGATCAGGGTTGCCAGGAGCCCCGAGCCCTCCTGGCGCAGTGGGTGTTAAGGGGATTAAAAGAGCTGAGTGAGGGCTGCACATGTCGGGCTCCACACTCCCCCACAGCAGCTAGTCTAGGGGCAATGTGGGGATGGAAAGTGGATAAGGAACCATTTCCTGAGCCTGGTCCTAGGTCAGGCTGGGCTAGGTTTTGGGGAGTGGGGACAGAAGTCTGTGAATCCCTGCTGACCCTCAGCCCCCCAGCAGGAAGTGCAGCCTAGAAACTGTGGTGAGGATTCCCACAAAACCCCGGTGTTTCCTGGGGGGGCCCTCTGTGGCTATTGTGCAGACCCCCAACTATTCACTTCTGCCATTGAGGGGGAAGGCCTTTCAGCTCAGGGTTTAAGGTCACTGGTCAGAAATGGTGGGGTGGGATCTGAATTCTTTTAGAATGGCTCTCTCAGGACATCTTGGGTGTTTTCACCAGCCCACAGGTGTGGGAAGGGGGATGTGTCTGTGTTCATTAACTTCTCTCTTCCTCCTTGGCTTGATCCTTGGTTCCTGCAGAGTCTGGAGCCCACCATGATCTCACAGTGGACTTAGTTCATTGCTCTTACCCCTGTTCTTTTGTTTTTAATAAGAGAGAGAGAAATGCAGAGAAAAAGGGGAGACAGAGACACCAGAACACTGTGATGGTACTGGGGACTGAACCTGGGACTTTAGAGCATCAGGTATGAAAGAAAGTCTTGGGAGTCAGGCTGTAGCGCGGCGGGTTAAGTGCAGGTGGCGCAAAGCACAAGGACCGGCATAAGGATCCCAGTTCGAACCCCGGCTCCCCACCTGCAGGAGAGTCGCTTCACAAGCGGTGAAGCAGGTCTGCAGGTGTCTATCTTTCTCTCCTCCTCTCTGTCTTCCCCTCCTCTCTCCATTTCTCTCTGTCCTATCCAACAACGACAACAACAATAATAACTACAACAATAAAACAACAAGGGCCACAAAAGGGAATAAATAAATAAAAATATTTAAAAAAAAGAAAGTCTTTTGCATAACCTTTATGCTGTCTGCCAGCCAGCTTGTCCCTGTTCTTACACACTGAGCTCTGTTCTCATTCTCTTTCTTTCAATTTTATTAGATAGGACAGATAGACATTGAGAGGAAAGGGGAAGATAAGGAGAGAGAGAGAGAGAGACCTGCAGACCTAGACTTACTTCACTGCTCTTGAAGCTTGGCCCCTGCAAGTGGGCAGTGGGGGCTTGATCCTGGGTCCTTGCATGTGGCAACATGTATGCTCAACGTATTGTGACACCACTTAGCTCCCTCTGAGTGCATTCCCAATGTGTCTGGGTGCCTTTGCGTTAGAGGTCTCCTGGATCTTCTTCTCCACTTATTTCTGCTCAGCCCATATATTCACAGAGCCACATGCTCTGTGTCACATCTGTTCCATTGTCTGTCCAAGGCCCAGGACTCCCCAGGAGCAGTACCACCTAGACACCCAGGCTACTCTCTCATCATGGCTCCAGAAGTAAACTTCCTTGGGGGTACTGGAGGCTTTTTATTGCTCAAAGGGGAGCCCCAAGTAGTGTCTGCTGCTCTAGATGGGTCTCCGGGTCCCTGTGCCTCAACAGCTGTGAGGAGAGCCTCTCCCACATTCACAGTGACCCCTGGCGATGGTGCTGATGAAGGGACGGTGATGTTTGTGATGGGTGTTGATACTGGTGGTGACCACTGCAGGGTCATAGTGACAGGACAGCTTTGGCCAGGGTGAGGGATTGCTGTTGATCCTAGATGTGACAAGAGCAGGAGCAACCGGGGCAACTCTGAATCCTCACAACACTCTGGCAGAGTGGGTACTGCGGTGATCCCTGTTCATAGAGGAAACCGAGGGTTTGGTTAAGCCATGGTGAGGTTGGTGAAGTTGGTGGTGGTCATGGCAGTGCCAATGACAATGGCAGTAATGGTGGTGACTGGGAGCTATGGTTGGGTGGTTGGTGGTGGCTGTATATGTGACAGTCACAGGGCTGTCGGTGACTGTTGAGGGCAGTGCCCAAGATGATGGTGGCGACAGGCGGTAGTGACCCAGCACTTGGTGGCAGCAATGGCTGGGCTTGGGGAGGTCAGCAGCATCAGGAGGGGTGACTGCCCATGGCTGCAGTGCTCCTCATCCACATGTGGGTGACGATGATGAGGAGACGGTGACAGTGTGGGTGATGGTGGCGGTGGCACCCACGTCTTGGGTGCTGGCTGGCTGGAGTGTTGGTGTTGGTGAGGCAGTGGCCAGCTGGTGATGGGGCCCAGCTGTGACTCAGTGCCTGTCTTTGCAGATGTGAAGTTCCTGAACAACCACAGCCTGGTGAAGGATGCTCAGGAGAAGGCCAATGCTGCACTGCTTGACTACACCCTGTGCCACTACCCACACTGTGGGGACAAGTTCCAGCAGCTGCTGCTGTGCCTGGTGGAGGTGCGGGCGCTGAGCATGCAGGCCAAGGAGTACCTGTACCACAAGCACCTGGGCAACGAGATGCCCCGCAACAACTTGCTCATCGAGATGCTGCAAGCCAAGCAGACTTGAGCGGGGAGCAGGAGGGGGGCGGGGCTGGGGAGGGGCCCAGCCACCCCAGGATTTCCAGATGGTTTATTTTATTATGCTGACCCAGGAGCCCCGCCCTATAGGCTCCCACCCCCTGAATTCTCTAAAGCCTGTGTTTGGGAGGTTGGTGGAGGGTGGTCCAGGCCTGACTGAGGTGGGGTGGCCCCTGCTAGACACTGGCACTTACCTGCCACTCAGAGTGCCCTGTGAGGGTGGTTCCTGGTCACCTCTCCCTCCCTTTGCTCCCATCTGTCTATCCTCAGGAAAATCCGCAGAGGAGGTCTGGGACCCCTGGGGGGTGGGGTAGGCAGTGATCTCCTTATCCCCTAGGTCAGAAGTCATCCCTCCCGCTTCTGGAAGCAGAGCAGAGAGAGGCTGGACAGGCCCCACTGGGGGTGGGGGGGGCACAGAGGGTCTCCAGAACCCCCTCACAGAGACTGGGGGAGGGAAACTCTACTTTGAAATCTGGGGATAACAGAGTTTGCAAAATTGGGCAGGGACTGTTGTGCCCAGAGGACACTGGGAGACTGGTTAGGACAAAATGCCTTCCTCTCTGGTCCTTCTCTCCACCTAGGTCCTGCAAGGGAGAACTTTGTCACCTAGACAGTGCTTAGTTGTACTGTCACCTCTAGCTGGCTCCTGGCTCCCTACTGAGGAGAGACCCCTCCATTAATGTACATTTATGCCCCTCCCTTGTCCACCATCCAGGCTGGTATTGATCTGCAAGGCTGTAGTCCAGAGGCATGCTTTGTTTTTAGTTTTCAGCCCCCTTAAATACTCCTTGAGAGGTTTGTATGGGGAGAGGGGTAGAGAACACATTTGAAGACTGCCGCTGGGACTCAGGGGTTACACCAAGTATGGCCTGTGGTCTCTCCCCAAGCACCCTGATGCCAAGTATCCCCTGGACAGTGCTGGGCCATTATTTCTAAATCCCCACTTGAGTCCAGAGAAGAGCTACTGCTCACTCCCCTTCTTGTGAGATGAACAGTGGAAAGTCCTGTGAGGGACCCAGAGTCTCTGTGGGTGGGAATGCCGGCAAACTTGGGATGGTGTCTCTGCCTCTAAATAAGGGACATCAGTGATGTCCCTGCTCCACCCCATAGTCCCCTGGTGGACTCAATGCAATGTCTCCTTGGAAGCTGAACCTCAACTCCTTGGCCTCCTGACTGTGTCTTGAAAGACATCCTCCAGGGCCAGGCCCTAGAGAGAGGCGTGACTGGCCTCTGTCCCTGAGCTGGGCCACCGTGTGTTTTGCTTTCATGTTGCCAATGCCGCTTGCACTGAGCCTGCCCCATTGGGGGTGACTGGGCTTCCCTGCCCCTCTTCCTCCTGCCACCCTGTCTCAGTCCCCACCCTGTCCACCTAAACATGTGCCCCTTGCCAAGGCCAGAGACCCACAGCTCCCAAACAAGAAGTGCCCTTACATATGTCCCCAGCCCCAGCAGTCCTGAAATAAATTTTGCAATTAGTTTCCAGCTACCTTTGCTTGTTTCCATTCTGGGGCCAAATAAGAAGCACCCGAGAGGGTCTGGATGGTCTAGGGTGAGGCCACAGTGCTGTTGAGATGGAAGTGACATTCCTCTTTTTTTTTTTTTTAAATATATATTTTTTTATTTGATAGGGCAGACAGAAATAAAAAGGGAAGGGAGGGTAAGAAGTCTGTCTTCCCCTCCTCTCTCCATTTCTCTCTGTCCTATCCAACAATAATGACACCAATAACAACAATAATAACTACAACAACAATAAAATAACAAGGGCAACAAAAGGGAAAATATTTATTTATTTACTTATTCCCTTTTGTTGCCTTTGTTGTTTTATTGTTGTAATTATTATTGTTGTCATCATTGTTAGATAGGACAGAAAGAAATGGAGAGAGGAGGGGGAAGACAGAGGGGGAGAGAAAGATAGACACATGCAGACCTCCCTGCAGGTGGGGAGTCAGGGCTCGAACCGGGATCCTTACACAGATCCTTGAGCTTTGCGCCACCTGCGCTTAACCCGCTGCGCTACAGCCTGACTCCCAATAAATAAATATTTTAAAAAATTTAAAAAAAAAAGAAGGGAGGAGAGAAACAGAGACATCTGCAATACTGCTTCACCACTTGTGAAGCTCTCCCTCTGCAGGGGCTTGAACCTGGATCCTTGCACATGATAATGTGTGTACTCAACTGGGTGCACCACTGCCTGGGCCTCTGGTGATCATTAGTTCAAGACAACAGGGAAGGGAGTCCGGCAGTAGCGCAGCGGGTTAAGCGCACATGGCACAAAGTGCAAGGACCGGCTTAAGGATCCCGGTTCGAGCTCCCTACCTGCAGGGGAGTTGCTTCACAGGCAGTGAAGCAGGTCTGCAAGTGTTTGTCTTTCTCTCCCCCTCTCTGTCTTCCCCTCCTCTCTCCACTTTTGTCTATCCAATAACAACGACATCAATAACAACAACAACGACAACTAAACAACAAGGGCAACAAAAGGGAATAAATAAATATTTTTTAAAATTAAAGAAAAAAACAACATCAGGGAGGCAGGTGGGGGTGGTGGTGGTGAGAGTGGGATGACACCAAGCATGGGGTGTGAGTGTGTATGTGTGGGGGTGGGGGGGTCTCATTCCTGGGACCCCGCCAATGCAAGAGGCCTGGGAGGTGTTTAGAAGTTCTGGGGCCTCAATCCCAGTTCTGCCCAGGCCCTGCAACTCAAATCCCACCATGAGCAAAGGGAGCTGTCATCCAGTGGGCACACCTCATCACGCCGTCTCCATGCAGCCCTGTTTGCAGAGATTATAATCCAGGAGATTATAAATGCCCTTCAGACATGATAAGTGCCCAGTGGTTCTGAGTCATAATTTTTCAGTTGCAAACCAATGGCTCCAGAGCACTGACTCTTTCTCTGCCTGATTCAGCCATTAGCCCTAGTGTGGATTGGTTCTGCACACTCATTCTTCTGACTTCTCCCCACCAATTGGTGGCAGCAGTGAGCAGGATTGTAAACAGAGGCTCCTGGAGCTGGATAGTGGTGCACCTGGTTGAGCGCACATGTTACAATGCACAAGGACCTGGGTTCAAGCCCCTAGTCCCCATCTGCAGGAGGAAAGCTTTGCGAGTGGTGAAGCAATGCTGCAGGTGTCTCTCTTTCTCTCCCTCTCTGACTCCCCCTTCTTCTCGATTTCTGGCTGTCTCTATACAGTACTTAAATAAAGATTAAAAACAAATAAACAAACAAAAAACTGGACGCTCCTGAGACCTCAACCAGCCTCTTCTCCCCCCAGCCCCTCCATCTGATTTTTGTAGCATCTTCCTTGGGTGGCAGCCCCAGATCACATACAAAGAAATGGAGCCACAGAGAGGTGAAGTGACCTGAGGTGACACACAGAGCAAAGGCAGAGAGAGGCATCACATGCAAACCTCACCTCAACCCACCCCCACCCACCTGACTAGTTTACAGCCCAAGCCACCTCTGAGAAAATTAGAAAATGGCTGGGACATGGCTGTTTTATGTCTATTTGTTTTTCATCTTTCACTTAATTTTTTTTCCTTTTTATTTATTTATTTTTCCTTTTGTTGCCCTTGTTTTTTTTTTATTGTTGTAGTAGTTATTATTGTTGTAGTTATTGATATTGTCATTGTTAGATAGGACAGAGAAATGGAGAGAGGAGGGGAAGACAGAGAGGAGGAGAGAAAGACAGACACCTGCAGGCCTGCTTCACCGCCTGTGAAGCGACTCTCCCCCCCCCCCACCCCCACAGGTGGGGGAGCTTGAACCGGGATCCTTAAGCTGGTCCTTGTGCTTTGCACCACCTGCGCTCAACCCGCTGCTCTACTGCCTGACCCCCTCTTTCTGTGTTTTTAATGAGAGACTAGAGCACTACACTGTGTTGGGAATTATGCTTGGGGCTTCTTGCATGCAAGACATGTGTTCCACAATTCAGTCACCTGCCCGGCAAGTTTGTCATTTTTTTTATGGAAGAAATTCTATTGACACAGTCCCAGAGGAAAGCAGGGCCAGGAGATAACTTACTCACTTCAACATGCTCGAGGGCCAGTTCATACATGGGAGCATCTGCATGGTGGAAACTTCATGAGTGGTAGAGCAGTGCTGTAGTATCTCTACTTCTCTCTGTGTCTCATCATTTATCTTTAAAAAACAAGTCAACCGAGCATGGAGGGATTGAGCAGATATGAAGCCCCAGGGACAACCATGATGAAAAAAAAAAAAAAGTAAAGCAGATACTCTTACTTTTTTCTCTGGGATTCTCAGTCTTGTAGAAGGCTACATTAATCAGGCCATGGTCAGATGCAACACAGCTTGTATAGGAGTCAGATGAGGAAGTGACTGAGTCTGTCTGGAGGATAAAAAAAGCTCTATAGCAGAGGTGTTACCTAAATTGGGTTTTGAAGGATGTTTAGGAGTTTACCAAGTAGACAAGGGTTGGGGGCAGTCAGGGCAGATGGACTGGGGGTAGTGCAAGCAAAGGAATGGAGGGGAGTTTGGAGACCAAAGCAAAGCCATTTTAAAAAATTATTTTTTATATTTATTTTCCCTTTTGTTTTTCATTGTTGTTGTAGTTATTGTTGTTGTTGTATTGATGTTATTGTCAGGACAGAGAGAAATGGAGAGAGAAGGGGAAGGCAGAGAGGGGGGAGAGAAAGACACCTGCAGACCTGCTTTACCACCTATGAAGCGACTCCCCTGTAGGTGGGGAGCCAGGGGCTTGAACCAGGATCCTTAGACTGGTCCTTGTGCTTTGTGCCTTGTGTGCTTAATCCGCTACCGCCCAACTCTCAGCAAAGCCATTTTTTGCTGGAGAGTAAAGAGAGTGTGCATGAGGAGGGAGAGTTGAGACCCCCTTCATGAACTCTACCCCTGAGCCCCTCCACTTACCAGGCTGTCTAATTACTTTGGGGGAGACAGGAACTTTTGGGGGCTAAGAGGAAGGAGTGCTCACCTTCAAATTCAAGTAGAGGGAGTCTCCCAAGTGCCCTGCCTAGCTCAGCACCCTCCTCCTGAGCCCAAAAGTCAGGCCCTCCACTTGGAGCCCACAGCTGTGGAAGCATAGCAGTGGTACCCAGCCTGCCATTCCTCCTGGGGCACTTCTGCATGCCCCCCCCCCTAAGGAGGATATTGTCTTCTCTCTTCAAGATGCCTTCCCAGTCTGGGCCTTTAAGGTCTGAAACATCTCCTCCAGGTCACGGGGCCAGGCCTACCCTCCCGCCAGCAGCTGCCACTTGCTGAGTGCCTGGTGGGTACTGGGCCCTGAGCTAGTAGTAGATGGTGCTTGCTTCTCATGTCATGTGCAGAGAGGGTCTTGGTATTCCCCATTCCACAGACCATTTCCTGGGCTTTAAGAAGTTCAACCGAACCCAGAGTCAGAGTGAAATACTCAAACCCCTGACTTTGTATAGTCCTGGACCACCAGGTAAATTCTGTCCCAGACCTAGGTGGATGAAGCTCCCCACACCCCAGCACTGCTCAGCTCTGGCTGATTGTGGTCTTAGAGACTGGACCTGGTACCGTTGGTGCCTCAGGCATGGAAGTCTTCTTACATAATCATTATATTGTCTCCCTGACCTTCAGAGATGATTTCTAAGTGACGTCTGTGCTTGCTAGGTTTTGGGGCCCCTTCTCAGTGTTATACTCCCTCTGCCTCAGCTGTGCAATGCCCACACCGCCCAACCATGTTCCTGATAGTTCCAGGGGTTTGCTCTGCTGCTCCTCAGCTGGGTCACAGCCTTTGCAAAGCTGAGGTCAGTAGTATGGTATTAGCAGGCTGTGTAACCCGAGGCCCACCCCCTGAGCCTCTGTTTCCCTGGGTCCCTGCCTGAACACTCAGCCCAGCACCAGGCTGTATAAAACTCTTCCACATCATTGCTGCCCCTCACCTCAACCCTGAAGCCTTTCCCCAAAAAGAGACCAGGACCCTAGACTGTACCCAGAATGGGTGGTGGGCTAACAGTGGACCTGAGCCCGCAGTGAGGCTCAGAGAGAGGAGCCAGGCCCCATGCCACAGGATGGTTCCCACCACAGGGGAGCCTCCTCTCAGCAGCCTGCCTGGGAGGCTCTCCCCACTTACACTAACTTCTACCCCCCACCCCCGCCCCCAATAAGGGATTCATCAAGGGCGACTGTGGCCTCAGGGCTGAGGTAAGGACCCACAGCACTAAGGTGGTGAAGGACGCAGCACCAGCCAGGCATACATAGGTGAGAATATGTGTAGATTGCGCCTTTCATGAGGTGAGACTGGGCGGTCTTGAATCCCAAGGCCAAAGTGGCAGCTCCTGGGAGGCTCCAGGCCAGAGTGACTGCAGAGAGGGACAGGTCACAAGGGTGCAGTTTATTACAGACACTGCAGACCTGTGGAGGCTTTGGGGCAGGCACACACAGAAAGGCAGCAGGTCCCAGTGGGACCTTCACTGGCTGGGTGGAGAGGCCGCTGAGGGGGCTGCTAGGTGGACCACACCTTGATGTTGTCTCTCGAGGTACCCAGATGGGCCAGGGGAGCTTGAAGCAAAGATCTACCTTCTCTCTCTCAGCCTGGGAGAAAAGTGTACCTTAAGGATTGGGCTGGTGGGGAACCCCATAAATCCCCAGATTGGGGTGGGGTGGGGAATCTGAGAATTGAGGCTGGGTGGGGGAAGACTTTAGGAGGCCAGGGTGACCTAGGGGGACCCTGGGCAGCCTCAGTTTCTCCATTCTAGGGACACCGGCATGCCCCAGGGGGAACAGGTACCTGAAAGCATAACACTGCCTTTAAGCCCCCACCCCCACCCTCCCCAACCCTGTACTCAGGTCAGAGCAATGGACTAGGGGGCTAGGGCATGAGGATCGGTGGTTGGGGGTCAGGGGAGGGCCGAGCCGGTTCAGGTGGAAGAGGCTCGGTTGCTACGAGCAGCCTTAGCAACGCACCCATTCAGCGGAGACAAAGGCGCTGACACTGAAGCGCTCACACCGCAGCGGTTCTCTTGTTCCTGGAGATGCGCTGCGCCTGCGGGGGCGGAAGGGACCAGGAGAGAGTGCCGGCAGGCTCAGGCACCGCGAATCTCCCCGCTGGCCGGCAGGGGGCGCCCGCAAGCCCATTTTGCAGAAGAGGTAGTGGAGGCTCCAGGGGACTAGGAAGCCACTTGGGTGTGAAGGTTAGCTGGGGTCCTGAGGCTATTCAGACATGAATGCCTATGGTTCCCAACTTTGGGGTTTCTGATCCCAGCCCTAAGTTTCTGTTTCTTAGTTTCCCCATTTGCACAGTGGATGCGGCAGCACCCCCATTCCCTCAGGGAGCCTGTTTTGAGGAGCCAGCTAGTGCCAAGGGTAAGCAGAGTCTCGCTCCAGTAAAAGTGCTGTAGAAGGGACTCTTGGATGGGAGAAATCCTGTGTTTTGTTGCAGTGGCCAGAGTCTTGGACTTTTCAAATCTGAGATCCTGAGTCCCATATCTGACACTGCATGTGCTAGTGCTGCTCTGGGCCGCTCTCTCACTTTTTTGCGTCCATGTAAATTTCTCTCTCTCAAAGAACTCGAGAGAGGAGGGGAGATACAGATACCTGCAGCAGTGCTTCACCACATGTGAAGCTTCCCCCCTGCAGGTGGGGGTTGGGTGGCTGAACCCAGGTCCTTGCTCTTGGTAAAGTGTGCCATCACATTGGCCTCCTAAATAACTACATCTTAAAGAAAAGACAGCCTCCTGGTTTGGGGTGGGGCAACCTCAGCCTGGCCCTCCCAAGGATGTCAGAGGGCAGGTCCTTCCATGGGCCAGGGGGAGCTGCCCAGGATTAGTCCTTTCCTTAGGCAGGGCCTCCGCCATCCCCCATCAGCTGTCCAGTGTCCCTCTGGGGAGCCAAAGCCTTGGAGGAGTGTGTCTTCTGCCCCTGATGGCAGAGGAGGCAGTGGAGGCGAGGCCTGGGAGGTGGGGAAGGTGATGACCCCCTCCCCCAGCATAGGTTTGCACTCTCCTTGTGGGAGCTTATATGTGGCTGCTTCTTAGCTCTTGTCCTGTCAGGTAGGGTGGGGCCCAGGAAATGTGCGTGTACTGTGGAGTCAAGGGGAGTCCCGAACGTGGAGAGCCGTACTCGAAGTCTTCAATGCCATCAGCTCCACAGCCTGTGAGCAAAGGAAGTGCATCAGGGGACCCCCCCCACACACACACACTTCTATTTCCCTACTACTGGAAGCCTTTAGGTACCTGAATGGTGACACCCCTCTCTGCCCTCAGTGGCCTTGGCATTTACCAGCCCCACAGCATGGTAATTGAGACATGAGGTCCTTTGGGTCCCCAAGGGAAATCCCTTCCCCATCCTAGCCCAGGCCCTGTTCTTTCTCCCACCCTGATGGGCTCACTAGTTTCTTGACCTACCCCTGCCCCAGCTTCACTGGTCTTTTGGGTCCTGCAATGGATGAGGAAGCTGTGGGGATTCTGGGACTAGAGATTCCTAATTAGTAGAAAACATGCCTGTTGGTGAACTTTTGGGAGACTGTGAAAGAAAATTATCTCTCGGGAGTCAGGCTGTAGTGCAGCGGGCTAAGCGCAGGTGGTGCAAAGCACAAGGACAGGCATAAGGATCCCGGTTCGAACCCCGGCTCCCCACCTGCAGGGGAGTCGCTTCACAGGCGGTGAAGCAGGTCTGCAGGTGTCTATCTTTCTCTCCTCCTCTCTGTCTTCCCCTCCCTCTCTCCATTTCTCCCTGTCCTATCCAACAACGACAACAACAATAACTACAACAATAAAACAACAAGGGCAACAAAAGGGAATAAATAAATAAAATAAATATTAAAAAAAAGAAAGAAAATTATCTCTCGGAGTCAGGTGGTAGTGCAGCGGTTTAAGCGGAAGGGGGCACAGAGTGCAAGGACTGGCGTAAGGATCCCGGTTTGAACCGCTGGCTCCCCACCTGGAGGGGAGTCGCTTCACAGGTGGTGAAGCAGGTCTGCAGGTGTCTATTTTTCTTTCCCCCCTCTGTCTTCCCCTCCTCTCTCCATTTCTCTCTGTCCTATCCAACAATGACGACAACAATAATAACTACAACAATAAAACAAGGGCAACAAAATGGAATAAAGAAATAAATATTAAAAAAAAAGAAAAAAGAAAATTCTCTCTCTGTTGCCCTATCCTGGATGGGAACCTTATTGTCAGAGACCCTAAGAATTTATGTCAATGATAAGAAAACTAAAGTCCAGAGAAGGAAGGTGTTTTGCCCAAGGGCACATAGCAGGTGAAGGAGCTGGGAGTGGAACTTCTCCTCTCATCTTGAAATCATTTAACCTGTGCCCCATCTCAGTACCCTAGACCTGTCATTGAGAAGCCCCAGGCCCTATCAAGAAACCCATGGAGACCCAGGGCAAGCCTAGCCTCTGGGCTGGGCATAGGGGACCTTGTTCCTGGGTGGTGGTGGCAGGGATCAAAGGAGCCTTTTCCTTATTTTCTTCTTCTTTCCTCTCCTTCTACTTCCTCCCTCCTGCCCTCCTTCTTTTCCATCTCTTAAAAAAATTATTTATTTTCCCTTTTGTTGCCCTTGTTTTTTTATTATTGTTGTAGTTATTAATTTGTTGTTGACGTCATCGTTGTTAGATAGGACAGAGAGAAATGGAGAGAGGAAGGGAAGACAGAGAGGGGGAAAGATAGACACTTGCAGACCTGCTTCACTGCCTATGAAGTGACCCCCCCTCTCCAAGTGGGGAGCCAGGAACTCAAACCAGGATCCTTGCGCTTGGCCCATGTGCGCTTAACCCGCTGTGCTACCGCCCAACTCCTCCTTCCTTTCCTTCTTTGCTAGAGTTTCCCTGGGGTTTTGTGCCTGCAATTTCATGCTCTTTTGGACTCTTTTCCCACTCCCCCTTTTTCCTAGATTAAGGGTGAGAGGCAGAAAGGGAGAGTTGAGAGTCACCACAGCACCGCCCCACCATTTGTGAAATTTATTCTGTGGGTGGAGCTTCGTGTCGTGTAGGGACTTGAACCTGGGTCTTGGCACATGGTAAAGTGTGCACACAACTTGTTGAGTTACCTCCTGCCCCCAAGGATCCATTTTAGATCCATTTCTTTTTTTCTTTTTTTGCCTTCAGGGTTATCACGGGGCTCAGTGCCTGCACTATGACTCCACTGCTCCTGGAGGCCATTTTTTCCCTTTTGTTGTCCTTGTTGTTTATCATTGTTGTTGTTGTTACTATTATTATTGTTATTGTTGTTGGAGAGGACAGAGAGAAATGGAGAGAGGAGGGGAAGACAGAGAGGGGGAGAGAAAGACAGACACCTGCAGACCTGCTTCACCACCTGTGAAGATAACCCCCTGCAGGTGGGGAGCCGGGGGTTTGAACCAGGATCCTTATTCTGGTCACTGCATTTTGCACCACATGCGCTTAACCTGCTGCACTACTGCCCAGCTCCCTTTGGATCCATTTCTAAGCCACCCCCCAGACTTTACAGTAGCAGAGTTCCCTGGACCTCAGTCTATGTCCTTTACAGTGTCTGAGTAGGGAAATTGAGAGGGGGAGTGGGAGATAGAAAGGGAAAGAGACAGAGAGACACCTGCAGCCCTGCTTCACTACTCATGAAGCTATCCTCATGCAGGTGGGGACTGAGGGCTTGAACCTGGGTCCTTGTGCACTATAATGTGTGTGCTTAACCAGGTGTGCCACCGCCTGGCTCCCTCTCTCCCTCTCTCTAAAATAAAGACTAGAAAAAAAAATCAGTTGGAGGGAGGCCACTTAGCAGCAGTATGCTACGTGTGCAAGACCCTAGGAGTCTTCTTCAGATACACACACACCATATTCTGATCTTCTAGGAAAAATAGCACATTCTTTTAGTGTGTTCCCTAACACATTCAGTAACCCCAGCATTTCTGAGACTCAGCTCCATCTCAGTAAGGGACCACACAGTCTCTCTGACTCCAGCAGGCCACCTTCTTATGGTCTTTTCCTGGATTGTGGGTGCCCTCCCCTTTGGTCTGTAAATGCTGGGACCTCTCAGAGGCCTCTCTTGGCTGGGCTCACTTCTGAACTCATGCTAGCCATGGTTTTACATACCTGCTTCCTGCCTCCTGATGAAACCATTTCTGCTTCAAAGAGCAATCATGACCTTATGACCCCTCAGGCCCGTGTCCACCCCACACCTGCTAGTCACCCACGTCCCCCAGAGAGGAGATGCTTAGGTCTTATCCTAGGCCAGGCTCCACCCCTCAGTGTAGCCTCCTTAGCTTCTCTACCATCTCTCCCCTCTGCACCCTCCTGTTTACGTTGGACCTGCAACTCCCTTTCTCATCACCAGGTGGCACACTCAAATACAACACTTCCTCTTTTCTGTGGAAAGAAACACCAGTGCCTGGGCCTGGCATTCCAAGCCCTGTATGACAGGGCCTATCTCCACCCTGCCTTCTATCTGCTTCCACACCTAGGCTCTGCATGCGAAGCTTCCAGGTACATCAGAATTTCAGAATGTTTCCAGCCTCCTTGCCAATCCAGACTGGGCTTCTGCTTGGGAGGATGTTTTGCTCAACACTTGTTTAACTTTATTTATTTATTTATTTATTTTATAAAATGGAGATATTGACAAGACTACAGGACAAAAGGGCTACATTTCCACACAATGCCCACCCCCAGAGCTCCATATCCAATCCCCTCCCTTGATAGCTTTCCTATTCTTTATCCCTTTGGGAGCATAGGCCCAGGATCATTGTGGGGTACAGAAGGTGGTAGGTCTGGCTTCTGTAATGGCTTCTCCACATCTTTTAAGATGATGCTAAATCAACCCCCCGACACACACACTCACCTGCTCACCTGGATATTGAACACCTGCAACAGGACAGTAAAGTTGGTGGTGTGCTTGCAGAAGCAAGCATGAAAGTCTTGGTACAGGGTAGGCACAGAACAGCCTGTTGGTGTTCCAGGAGCCCCCTGTATCTAGGCTGGGGAGAGAAGGATAGAACAGAAGGACAGAAAGATTCTTGAGATGGGATGGACATGGACAGGTATGGGGGGTCAGGTGGGTGTGTTGGGAGGGACATGAGAAACGAGAGATGAAAAGGATGCACGGGGACACTGAGGTTGCATGCGCCATGGCTGGGGACAGGAGGGTGGGGAGAGTAGGCTTTCAAGTCACTGATCCGTGTGATATTTGTATGTTGGGAACAAGTCGATTGCCCACCCATCGGGGAGTGGTCAAATCACATAATTCTCCCGTTGTGATGTTGTATACCTATAAGGTGAAAAGCCAGGTCTCTCACTGACAGGGGGAGAGCTCCAAGCTACATTTCTCAGTAACAGAAAAAAAACTGCATCCCACAGAGTATGAGCACATTTATGTAAAAGAAAAGAGGGTCTATAAATTGTAAAACACACACAGATAACACATACACACACACACACACACACACACACACACACGCACACACACACACACAGGTGAAAGATCCAGAATCAAATATGGCTAATCTAACCCTGATCAGGTCTCAGCTTGCACATGCTCAATAAGTATTAGTTCTTCTGTAACTGAACAAGGACGACAATACAATTTTATAAGATGTCATTAAGTAGTGATGCCTTCATTGTGGCTGATTTTCAGTTTTTGTTTTTCTCTCTTTCTCAATGTTGAAGTTTCATGCCTATGTGATCCCACCACTCCTAGGCTGATTTTCTATTCTTCTTCTTCTAGGTATACATATAAAGATAGACGTATAATGAGAGGAATAAAAAGAGACAGCAAGAGAGTAAGAGACAGAGAGAAAGGGAGAGATGCTAGAGCACTGTGTCACCGTCTGTGGAACTCCCCCAGGTCTGTTGGTGCTCCCAAATGGCGCCGGGCATCCTCCCTACTGGGCGAGCTGTCTCCCAGCCTGTTGTGGCTGACCTTCACAGCAGCTTAAGAGACAAGTATAAATCTGCTCTTTGAGGTTCAAAGAGCAGATAACCTACCATACACTTGTCTGGGGTTGCTACCTCACCGGATGCAGCTGCTTGCTCAAAAGTCACAAAATGATTTGTGTTCAGTGATCCTATACCTGACCACATCCCTAGTCAACAGTCCCCTGAATCAAAAGGTAAGTGAAAATCTTTGCGGGGTTAGGCAAGGTTAATTGTATTAGGAAAAACCTGCAGATACTCTGAATTCATGGCAAGGGAGGCTCACATTCATTTGGGACCAAGCCCTGGAAGGTAGGTGGTGGTTCTGGTTGTGGCCTGTTTCTAGTCAAGGCCTACACACGCTAGGATCAACAGCAAGTGGAAGAGGCCAGGGTGACAAAGGGAGATCTGTGACTGTGACAATGCAGAAACCACCTGCAGGGAACATGAAAATATAAACACAAATGTTTCCATGGTTTAGCTGAAAAAACAAGGTCTTTGATCTTGTAAAAGGAAAAAATAATTGGATATATACATACCAGGACACACACACACGCACACACACACACACACACACACACACACACACACACACACACACACACACACACGAGAAAATTACATCCCCTGAAAAAGGATGAACGGATATATACCAAAATAACAACAACAACAATGACAAAATGATCACAGTGGCTGTCTCTGAGTAAGAAGATTATATCTTTATGCTTTCCCATATTTTATAAATTTGCTGTTACTTTGGAAAAATATTTTGTATGTTGTAGAGTCATATGAAAGAGAGAGGAGAGAAAAAAATCAAAGCACATTCATCAGAACCAGAGATTGAACCAGGAGCCTTAGACATGCAAGTCTATGAGTTTTCTCCAATACTTTTATTTATTTTTTCCATTAGTTTTTTTTTTTTCTGCCACCAGGGTAGTAATTAGGGCTTGATGCCTGTATGACTGCACCACCACTCCTGGCAGCCATTTGCTTTTCCTTTTTCCCCCCTGATAAAGACAGAGAGAAGCAGAGAGGGGGAGAAGGGGAGAGAGAAAGATAGACAGCTCCAGCACTGCTCCACCACTTTTGAAGCTTTTTGAAGCTTCTCTTTTGCGGGTGGAGATTGGAACTCAAACCTAGTCCTAATGGATAGTAACTAATCTGTGCTTTACTGGACTTTACCACTGCCCAGTCCCTAATTTTCCATTTTAATATATATATTTATTTATTAGAGAGATGAGAATCTGCTTCATCACTGTAAATATACATTTTGTAGGGCTCAAGCTAATGGCTTCACAAGCAAGGCATGAATTTAACCATTCAACCAGCTTCTGGCCCTTGATGTGCTTTTTCAAATCAGCTAGCTCATCTGAAAATGCAGTCTCTACAGGTCGAAAACAGAAACAAAGTTGGAAAATTTGGACCAATACACAACAAAAACACAAACATAACTATAGATCATCACTACAGATGTTAAAAAGGTAAGTGAAGGGGGGACCAGGCGGTAGCGCACCGGGTTAAAAGCACATGGCGCAAAGCACAAGGACAGCCAGCCGTAAGGATCCCAGTACAAGCCCCTGGCTCCCCAACTGCAGAGGGATTGTGTCTGCAGGTGTCTATTTTTTTCTCCTCCTCTCTGTCTTCCCCATCTCTCTCAATTTCTTTCTGTCCTATCCAACAACAACAATGACAATAATAATAACAATAACAGCACAATGACAACAACAACAAAATGGAGAAAATGGCCTCTAGGAGTAGTTGATTCGTAGTGCAGGCACCGAGACCCAGAGATTACCCTGGAGGAAAAACAAAAGATAAGTGAATAGTATGAATAACTTTTTCCTAGAAATATGACTGCCTAGATGAAATGGATAAAGTCCTTGAAAGGCACAAATTACTAGAAGCCACCTTATGAAGAACTAAAACAACAAAATAGTCTTCTAACAATCAAAGATTTATAATGGATGCTCTCAAATCACATTGTAAAGTCAACATTAGGTCACAAAAACTTCATTGTTGAAGTCTGTTAAACATTTAAGAATCAAGACCAGCCCCATAAAACTCTTTCAGTAAACAGATAAGGCAACAATTTTTTCTCCTTTTTAAAAAATATTTTTAATACTTATTTTAAAGACAGAAACTGAGAGGGAAAGAGACACATGCAGCCCTGCTCTACTGATTATGAAGCTACCTCCTGCAGGTGGGGACCAGGGGCTTGAAACTGGGTCTTTGTGCATTATAACATGTGCATTCAACCAGGTGTGCCAACATCTGGCCCCCAAGAGATAATTTTCCAATTCACTTCAGTAATTCAAGATTACTCAAATACCTAGGTAAGAGGAAGATATTTTAAGAAAACTACAAAACATGTATTCATAAACATAAACACAAAACCCTTAATAAAATATGGTCCAGCTGTATCTCACACTTTACACAAAGGATATTATACCATAAGCAAGTGGAGTATATCCCAAGAATCCATGGTTGAGTTAGCATTTGAAAGTTAATTATTGCTGGGCTGGGTAGTGGTGCACTAGGTAGAGATCATGTGTTACTATGCATGAGGACCTGGGTTCAAGCCTCCAGGCCCTACCTGCAGGGGGAAAACTTCATGAGTGGTGAAGCAGTGCTGCAGGTGTCTCTCCTTTTCTCTGTCACACATTCTCTCTGCTCTGCTCTCTCGATTTCTCTATTAGGAAAAAAAAAAAAAAAGGAAAAATAAAATGGCTGCCAAGAGCAGAGGAATTGTCTTGAGGCATTGAACTTCAGTTTTTTTCCCCCCTGGTGGCAAAAAACAAAGTCTTCAACTAAATCAATGCTACCAAGTGTGCCAAGCCATGTCATGCTGCTACTGACTTGTGACTGCGAATTGTCTCCAGAGACACATAGTGTGAAATGTCAACCTTCCAACTCCTCTAATGTGGTGAGATCTTCCTTAACATATAGAACTACGTAGTTGCATTTCAGTTGGGATGTTCTCTAACACAGTTACAGATACTAAATACAGATACTAAATACTAGTTACAGATACTAAATACTAAACACTAAATACAGATACTAGATAAAGACTAGGGCCAAGGGCACTAGGTACATATATCCATAAGCAAGGGGCAATCATATACCTCAGAAGTAAAAGTGCTTAATAGCCCTATGATTAGACTTAGGCCTAATAAACCTGGCATTTTAGGCATCATGATGTCTCCAATTGTATTTATTACTTAAGCTTAGACACCTTCCTTTCCTATTTCTTATTTCACTTCCCTCAATCACTCTATCAATTAACTATAGAAAAGGAAGTAAGATATGTTCTTCCATATTTTTTAGTCTTTTCTCACAGAGCATCAGCATTAGTGTTACCCCTTGATAAGCTCTAGAAGAAACACTATACAACTAGACAAGAGTCATACTGGCAAAAGCTACATATCAAGTAAAGGACAATGAGTATCCCTGTGACAACCTTTTACTTTTACTGCATTTACTTGTGTGATTAGAATCATCACACAAGTAAATACAGAAAAACTTGAGTCTAAGACCCCACTAAAATCCTAGGTCTATTTACTCCCTAACCTGAGGTCAGATCCCATTCATCAGGCCACCCCATCACCCAGGATCCTAGACAGGGCGTCCCTGAATTCCCCCATAGATAATATGTGCTTAGACCTCTAATAGATCTCTCTCTCTCTCTTTCTCTCTCCCTCTCTTTCTCTTTACCAGAGCACTGCTCGGCTTTGGCTTATGGTGGTGCAGGGGATTGAACCTGGGACTTTGGAGCCTCAGGCATGAGAGTCACTTTGCATAACCATTATGCTATCTACCCCTGCCCTAGATCCCTCTCTCTACCATCACTGGTCACACCCATTAAAAATGTCATCATAAGGGAGTCGGGCGGTGGCGCAGTGGGTTAAGTGCACGTGGCGCAAAGCGCAGGGACCGGCGTAAGGATCCCGGTTCGAGCCTCCGGCTCCCCACCTGCAGGGGAGTCGCTTCACGGGTGGTGAAGCAGGTCTGCAGGTGTCTTTCTCTCCCCTCTCTCTCTGTCTTCCCCTCCTCTCTCCAAATATTTCTCTCTGTCCTATCCAACAACAAAGCAACGTCAACAATGGCAATAATAACCGCAACGAGGCTGCAACAACTAGGGCAACAAAAAGGGAAAAAAATGGCCTCCAGGAGCGGTGGATTCATGGTGCAGGCACCGAGCCCAGCAATAACACTGGAGGAAAAAAAAAAAAAATGTCATCATAAGACCTTTTGTAGGCTTCTTCAGAACCTTACCCTCACTATGAACTGTAGGGACTGCTGCACTCTCCGAAGGGAGACTGGGTCATCTTACTCTGCCACTTGAGGAAGACTGGTTCTTAAGTGAGTGCAGCCTAGAATGTTCCCAGCTGTGATTATGGACGGTAAGCTCAGTCTGACAGGGATTTGGAGGTTGTACAGACTCTAGTGCTAAATATGAATAGATATGGGCCCAGGGCTAGATCCTTGTGGTAAACAGTTAATTGAATTTGTATATTTCCTTCAAGTTTGTGAGTAACTCTCTGCCCTAATCCTGCTTCCTAGTTCTACTCTCAACTCTGACACCATCTTCCCAGACAATATTTCTAGTCCATTCACACGTCAGTTATCAATCTCAAGCAAAGATTATTAAGACATAGTCTCCTAGGAACATCCTTAAAATAGACTTCCTAGTTTCCTTCTACCCTAAGGTTCTCACTTTCATCTGCTTTATTACCATTTTAAGGTTCCCGTTTATTAAACATTTTGTCTTGCTTTCCACCTTACTGCATTTCAGCCACCAAGTTTCAGAGGCTACTATGAATCCATCCTGACTTCTCTGGACAAATGACCTCACCAATGCTTCCTGGAACCTCACCTCTCCAGAGCTTTGCCCGACTAGGGAAAGATAGAAACAGGCTGGGGGTCTGGATTGACCTGCCAATGCCCTTGTTCAGCAGAGAAGCAATTACAGAAGCCAGACCTTCCACTTTCTGCTCCCCATAAAGAATTTTGGTCCATACTCCCAGAGGGGTAAACAAAAGGGAAGTTTCCAATGGAGGGGATCAGACACAGAACTCTGGTGGTGGAAGATGTATAGAATTATACCCCTGTTATCTTACAATCTTGTAAATTAATATTAAATTACTAATAAAAATTTTAAATCCTAAAAACAGAATTAATCAATGCCATTTACTATATTAACAGAATAAAAGATATAAAATAATAAAATAAAATAAAATAAAAAAGATATAAAAGCATAATCATATCAATGTGAAGAAACAATTCTCAGCAAAACTGGAGGGAAAAGAAACTCAATTTGAGAAGGGACATCCACAAAAATCTCCCAGTTAACATCAAATAGCTATGAGACTGAACACTTTCCCAGAGGTGGGGAGTAAGACAAGAATATCTGCTCTCAGCACTCCCACTCAACTCTGACCTAGTCCTAGTCACTCCACAGAGGTAGAAGAAAGGGAAAGATGTGGACTGGAAGAGAGGAAACAAAGACAGTCTTCACTTGCAGATAACTTTCTAAGGATGCCAGTTTAAGGGATTAAGGGATGCCATTTAGTTTGGGAAATTTAATACAACACCAAATAAAATTCTAGAAGTTTTTTTCCCCAAAAAACATTGACAAGATGATTATAAAATTTATGTGGCAATGCTAAAGAATCTAGAATAGTTACACAGTTTTTAAAAAAGGACAATGTTGAAGAATTTAAACTACCTGATTTCAAGGATCACCATAGTGATATCTGAATTCAGACGGTATGGGGTTGACACGAGATACATACAGACAATAGATAGGAATAAAAAGCTCAGAAATAAACTCACTCATACATGGACAGTTGGTTTACAGCAAGGTGACAAAATCATTCAATGGGAGAACAAGTAATCTTTTCAACAAATAGTGTTAAAACATTTATGTCTATATGGAAAGGAATGAACTTAGATCCTCAGCTGACATAACACATGGATATAAACTTGAAATAAATCATTGATGTAAATGTAAAAGCTAAAAGACAAAATCCTTTGGAAATATTTTTGCGACCTTGAGGTAGACGAAGATTTTTTATCTGAGAAAAATATGAACTGTGCAAGAAAAAAAATGGGTAAATTGGATCTTATCATCATCAAATTTTTATTTATTTAATTTATCTACTTTTACCAGAGCACGACTCAAGTCTGGCTTATAGTGGTACAGGAGATTGAACCTGGGTCTTTGGAGCCTCAAGCATGAAAATCTTTTTGTATAACCATTCTCTCTCTCTCTCTATGTATATGTATATGTATATGTATACTCATCATAATTAAATACTTAATTTTGAAAGATAGTGTATTAAGAAAACTGAGAAGATGATGCATAGACTAGGAAAAATATATTTTAAAAAGCCTGTGTCTGATAAAGAACTTGTACTCTCAAAAGTCAATAATATGGGAGTCGGGCAGTAGCGAAGTGGGTTAAGCACAGGTGGTGCAAAGCACAAGGACTGGTGTAAGGATCCAGGCTCGAGCCCCCGGTTCCCCACCTGAAGGGGATTCGCTTCACAGGCGATGAAGCAGGTCTGCAGGTGTCTATCTTTCTCTCCCTCTCTGTCTTCACCTCCTCTCTCCATTTCTCTTCTACCCAAAAATGACAACAACAATAATAACTACAACAATAAAACAACAGGGGCAACAAAAGAGAATAAATAAATGAAAAACAATTTTAAAAAAAGGCAATAACAAAGGCAGTTTCTCTTTAGAAGAATGACTTAGAGGGAGTCGGGAGGTAGCACAGCAGGCTAAGCACATGTGGTGCAAAGCACAAGGACCAGCGTAAGGATCCCGGTTTGAGCCCCGGCTCCCCACCTGCAGGGGAATCGCTTCACAGGTGGCGAAGCAGGTCTGCAGGTGTCTTATCTTTCTCTCCCCCTCTCTGTCTTCCCCTCTCTCCATTTCTCTCTGTTCTATCCAACAACGACGACATCAATAATAACAACAATAATAACTACGACAACAATAAAAACAACAAGGGCAACAAAAGGGAAATAAATAAATTAAAAAAAAAAGAAGAATGACTTAGAAGTACATATTTCTATGGAACTGGATGGTGGCACAGCGGGTTAAATGCACATGGTGCAAAGCGCACAGATTGGCATCAGATTCCCAGTTTGAGACCCCAGCTCCCCATCTGCAGAGGGTTCGCTTCACAGGTGGTGAAGCAGGTTTGTAGGTGTCTGTCTTTCTCTCTCCCTCTGTCTTCCCCTCCTCTCTTCATTTCTCTCTGTCTTATCCAACAACAATGACAACAATAACAACAGCAATGACGATAAACAATAAGGACAACAAAAGGGGGGAAAAATATATATATATATATATATATATATATATATATATATATATATATATATATAAAGTACATATTTCTGTGACAGGGTGGTGGTGCACCTGGTTAAGTGCACATCTTACAATGCACAAGGACCCAGGTTTGAGCCCCCAGTCTCCACCTACAGAGAGAAAGATTTGCAAGTCCTGAAGCAGTGTTGCAGGTGTCTCTCTTTCTCTCTATCACCCCTTTCCCTCTTGACTTCTGGCTGTCTCTATCTAACAAATTTTTAAAAAGTTAATAAAAAATTTAAAAAGGGAGTTGGGTGATAGTGCAGCAGGTTAAACAAAGATGGTCAAAGTGCAAGGACAGGTGTAAGGATCCTGGTTCAAGCCCCCAGCTCCCCACCTGCTGGGGAGGCCCCTCACAAGTGGTGAAGCAGGTCTTCAGGTCTTTCTCTCCTCCTCTCTGTCTTCCCCTCCTCTCTGTCGGGCTACTGTCACGAGAGGGAGAGATGAGCCAGGAACTAAGCTTGTGGAGGCAAAGCAATACAAATCTATATTCATTCGAGTGCCCCAGAGTCCAGTGCTAGCACACCTGGTTAAGCCACATGGCACAAACCACAATGGCCAGCGTCAGCCTCCTGGTCTACACGCCCGCCCTCCCCCAGGTCGGGACATGGAAGAGACAAAACAGAACTAGAAGTGGCTTCACAATACCACACATGGTTAGGAAAGGGGTGGAGAAAGGCAAAGGGGACTGGGAATGGTATGGACCTCCCCAGCAACTGTTGCTAGGGGTTCAACTGGCAGGATTAGCAATACCCTGTGGGGAATTAGGAAGGAGACCTTTAGTCATTTGTAAGACAAAGCAGAAGACTGATATGTAGATAATAAAGGGACGAGCCATAGTATCAGGGAATGTAGCGTGGAGCTGGCTTAATGTCTTTTAAGGAATGTCGGGCTCAGGTGGGAAGATGCAGGATGTTTTTGTGGGGGAGGGAAGACTCACATGGCCGCCAACCTTTTGAGGTTTATGTGTCCCCCTTTTTGCTCAACCCCTCTGTAGAGAGAGAGACTTACCAGATGAACTTACCTCTCAGATCAAGCCCTACCAGGCTCCACCACATCCCCACAACCTCCCTGCACCTCTCTCCATTTCTCTCTGTCCTACCTAACAATGATGACAACAATAAAACAACAAGGGCAACAAAAGGGAATAAATAAATAAACATTAAAAATTTTTTAAAAAAGAAAGAAAAGAAGTACATATTTCTTATCTACTTGCTCCTTTCTTTCTCTCTAATTTTTTTTTTCCCTCCAGGGTTATTGCTGGGCTCGGTGCCTGCACCATGAATCCACCGCTCCTGGAGGCCTTTTTTCCCCCTTTTTGTTGCCCTAGTTGTTGCAGCCTCGTTGCGGTTATTATTGCCATTGTTGACGTTGCTTTGTTGTTGGATAGGACAGAGAGAAATGGAGAGAGGAGGGGAAGACAGAGAGGAGGAGAGAAAGATAGACACCTGCAGACCTGCTTCACCGCCTGTGAAGCGACTCCCCTGCAGGTGGGGAGCCGGGGGCTCGAACTGGGATCCTTACGCCGGTCCCTGCGCTTTGCTTTGCGCCACGTGCGCTTAACCCACTGTGCCACCGCCCGACTCCCCTTTCTCTCTAATTTTTATCTACTGTTCCATTAACAATATTTTCCACCAAAAAAAGTTAATACCAAAACAAATAATTTTAAAATTAGGGGGTGGGAAACCAGCATGATGGTTATGCAAAAAGACTTCTATGCCTGGGGCTCCAAAGTCCCAGGTTCAATTCCCCACACTACCATATGCCAGAGCTGAGCAGTACTATGGTGTGTCTCTCTCTTTCTCTGTATCTCTTTCTCATTAAAATAAAATATGTTTTAAAGAAATTTAGAAAATAAAATAAATTGAGGGAAGATTTGCATATAGATTTGTCTAAGGAAGACCTACTAAACTCATTAAAGATGCTCAAAATAATTGCTTTTCAAAGAACTGCAACTTAGAACTTCAACAAATTGTTGATATGTCATTATTAAAATGTACCACATTAAAAAGACAAAAATGGGGTTCCCAACAGTAGCACAACAGGTTAAGAGTACATGATGAGAAGTGCAAAGACTGGTGTAAGGATCCCAGTTTGAGCCCCTGGTTCTCTACCTCCAGGGGGGTCTCTTCACAAGTGGTGAAGCAGGTCTGCATGTGTCTTTCTCTCCCCCTCACTGTCTTTCCTTCCTCTCTTGATTTCTCTCTGTCATATCCAGCAACAACGAAAGCAATAACAACAACGATAAACAACAAAGGCAACAAAAGGGAAAAGATAGCCTCCAGGAGCAGTGGATTTGTAGTGCAGGCACTGAGCCCCAGTGATAACTTTGAAGACAAAAAAAAAAAAAAAAGACAAAAGATGGTGGCAAAGTTGTGGAATAACTAGAAATCTCTACACTGGCAATGTAAATGGCCCTGTTGCACTGAAAGACCTATTTGTGGTCTTTAAAAGTTAACATCCACTTACCATACAACCCAAAAGTTCACTTCTAGGAGTTGCCAAGTAGAAAGAAATCACATGTCCACAAAGAGATTTGTATGTGATACTTATAAACAATAGCTTGTCCAAACTGTAAGAGCTCAAAATGCCATCAACAGGTAAGGTAAATGGAAAAACAAAAGGTGGTACAGCTCTGTGATGGAATTCTATAGGTCAGTAAGGAGGAGTGAATTACTGAGACAGCCAACAATAGGGGTGATTCATAAAACACCATCTGAGCAAAAGAAATCGGAAAGAAGCACGTCTGATTCAATTTAGAAATGGCAGAGGGAATCTATAGACACAGGTAGATCTCACCTGGGGTAAGAGTGGAGACAACTAAGATGGTAGGATGAAGGGGCCTTAGGGATCTGGGAATGGTCAGGCCTTCTCTGGCTAAACCTCATCAAACTGTATCTGGAAATGGAGATTAGACAGCGTGTCTTGGTGATCTTGCTGTGTTGGTTTATAGCAAATGACTTCACTCCTTATGCAACTCCAGCTGTCAATGCCATGGTATAATTACATGGGTTTTAAAGTAGCATTTTAATTCATTAATTTTGCCAGAGCAATGCTCAGCTTTGGCTTATGATGGTGCAGGGGATTGAACCTGGGACTTTAGAGTCTCAGGCATGAGTCTTTTTGCATAACCATTAAGCTATCTACTGCAGCTCCGTTTGAGTCCGTTTGAGTTATTTAACTCTTATGAAACCTGCTGCAGTGGAGGCCTCTGCATACCACCCTATATATTCCAGTGGGAACCATGAGTTTCATTATTTTTATTTTTATTTATAAAATGGAAATATTGACAAGACCATAGGATAAGAAGGGCACTACTCCACACAATTCCCACCACCAGAACTCCGTATCCCATCCCCTCCCTTGATGGCGTTTTGAGCTGTTACAGTTTGGACAAGCTATTGTTTATAAGTATCACATACAAATCTCTTTGTGGACATGTGATTTCTTTCTACTTGGCAATTCCTAGAAGTGAACTTTTGGGTTGTATGGTAAGTGGATGTTAACTTTTAAAGACCGCAAATAGGTCTTTCAGTGCAACAGGGCCATTTACATTGCCAGTGTAGAGATTTCTAGTTATTCCACAACTTTGCCACCATCTTTTGTCTTTTTTTTTTCCCCATTCTTTATCCCTCTGGGAGTATGGACCCAGGATCATTGTGGGATGCAGAAGGTGGAAGGTCTGGCTTCTGTAACTGCTTCCCCGCTGAACATGGGCATTGACAGATGAATCTACACTCCCAGCCTTTCACTCTCTTTCCATAGTGGGGTAGGGAACTGGGGAGGTGGGGCTCCAGGACACATGGGTGCGGTCATCTGGCCAGGGAAGTCATGTTGGCATCATGATAGCATCTGGAACCTGGTGGCTGAAAAACAGTTAAAATATAAAGCAGAGCAAATTGTTGACTAATCATGAACCGAAAGGCTGGAATATAGCAGATGAAGATTTGGGGGTCTCCGTTTTGGAAAAAGCTAGTAGGTCTATTTTAGGTATATTCCAAGGGGCCCATGACTTTACTAGCTTTTGCTTGCACCTGACATCTAATATGCAAGTGACTTAAGTTATTGTCTGGGGGGATGGTGTCATAGTTGGAAAAAGGACCAGAAAACTGGATCAGGGAAGAGAATAGCTCCCAAATCTGGGAAAAGTATATAAATACTGTTAGCTGTAAACCCCATTGATTTGATCTGAGGATCTTTTTATTTTTGCCATCAGGGCTTTGAGCCTGCATGATTGCACTGCTTCCAGTAGACTTCCCCCATCCACTTTTTTTTTTTTCTTTAATCCAAAGAAAGGGTGAAACAGAGAGGGATCAAGTCAGAGAGAGAAGCTCCTGAAGCTTCCCCTTTGCATGGTTCTCACACATGGTGGTTGGGGACTTGAACCTAGGACCCCATGCATGGTGGAAATGTGCACTCTACCAGGTGAGTCATCCCTTGGCTCCAGAAACCATGAAGGTTTGAATTCCTCAGACCTAGAATCAAGTCCCAACTTTGACACTTACGAGCTGGACCCAATCTTAGTCCCTATCCCAAGCCCATCATTCACCTAGGGTGAATGCAGGATTAAATGCATCTATTTAAGGCAGCCAGCATAAAGGAAGTACAACACATGACTTCGCTGTTTCCTTAAAGATGATGTGGGGAGTCGGGCTGTAGCGCAGCGGGTTAAGCGCAGGTGGCGCAAAGCACAAGGACTGGCATAAGGATCCCGGTTCGAACCCCCGGCTCCCCACCTGCAGGGGAGTCGCTTCACAGACGGTGAAGCAGGTCTGCAGGTGTCTGTCTTTCTCTCCTCCTGTCTTCCCCTCCTCTCTCCATTTCTCTCTGTCCTATCCAACAATGACAACAACAATAATAACTACAACAATAAAACAACAAGGGAAACAAAAGGGAATAGATAAATAAAATAAATATTAAAAAAAAAGATAATGTGGTGACTGTGGGTAAGTCTTTGCTTGAGCATTTTTAGATTTTGCTTTTACTTTTGCAATGAACGTACTGGGGGTGGAGTGGAGAGAGACCAAACCAGGCACAACACAGCACTGGGGAAGCTGATTGCCAGAAGCACTTCCCAGTACCTGGGCCTGGTGTTGTAGAAAGTCACAGCTGTGTTCACTTCCCCAGTTTCTTCCCACACTTCAGAGGAGATGATGGCTCAGCCCATGCCAGTACTTAGGAACCTGCCTGGAGAAAGGGAGTGTTCATCAGCAGCTATTGGCTATCAGGGGGAACATCATGCCTAGTCATTGGAGCCGTCTGAGTCTCTGGGGAGGAGAGGACGTTCTGTGTCAAAAGGAACATCAGGAAAAGCTTTGTTTTGGGTATCAGGGCACCTGGGTGACGCTCTTGCCTCAGGATCTCCTTCCTTGGGTCCCCACATTGAAGCCAGAAGCTCAGATGGGTGGAGTCCTATACCCACCAACACCCCAGAAGTGTGTATTGTGTGTGTGTGTGTGTGTGTGTGTGTGTAGGGTTGCAGGGATTTTGGTTCTGGGCCACACTCACCTCTGCACTCTGCTTGTCTCTTCCATGCTATCAGGTGTTTGGGGTTCTAGGCTAGCTCCTCGCCCCCAGGGCATGCTGGAATAGTTGAGCTGAACCAGCTGTGAACCAGTCAATCCAGAGAGGCCTGGCAGAGCAAGAGGCAGCCCAGGAAACTGCTCAGCAACTGAACCAGTACCATGGGGTGTCCCCTCAGACTACATTTAAAAAATATTTTTTTATATTTATTTTCTTTTGTTGCTCTTATTGTTTTATTGTTGTTGTTATTGATGTCGTTGTTGGATAGGACAGAGAGAAATGGATAGAAGAGGGGAAGAGAAAGACAGACACCTGCAGACCTGCTTCACCGCCTGTGAAGCGACTCCCCTGCAGGTGGGGAGCCAGGGGCTCGAAATGGGATCCTTATGCTGGTCCTTGGGCTTTGCGCCACCTGCGCTTAACCTTCTGTGCTACCGCCCGGCTCCCATTTTTTTTAAAAGTTTGTTTCCTTCTGATTTTTAAAAATATTTATTTATTTATTCTCTTTTGTTGCCCTTGTTGTTTTATTGTTGTAGTTATTATTGTTGTCGTGATTCTTGGATAGTACAGAGAGAAATGGAGAGAGAAGGGGGAGAGAAAGATAGACCCCCACAGACCTGCTTCAATGCCTGTAAAACGACTCCCCTGCAGGTGGGGAGCCGGGGGCTGGAACCGGGATCCTTATGCCGGTCCTTGCGCTTTGTGCCACCTGCGCTTAACCTGCTGTGCTACCACCTGAATCCCTAAAACTACATTCTGCCCACTGTACAGAATGGGAAACTGAGACTATTGGAGGTTAGGTTACCTTGCACCCATCACACTTTTAGTAAGTGGTGGAGACAGACTTCCAGCTAAGCTTGGTCCATGTGCTTAACCTTAGCCTTTTGCCCTAGTCTAACAGTCCACTGCTGGGGGGTGGCAATGACGATAAGTCTCCTTAGTGCTCTTGTCTCTGACCCTCAGGGCCCCAGCACCTCACCTAATTGAGAAGCTGCCTCAATTCACTGGCAGGAATATGGATGTGGCTGGGCCCCTTGGGCATAGTGAACTATAGCCTTCCATGTCAGCCTCCCCTTGCCTCGCCCTTCTAAATGAAGCCAACCTTCCTGCTCAGAGATTCCCAACAGTGTGTCCACTCTAAGCGTGGGTTCTTCAAGTCCAAGGGGAGGAGGTCATAGAGCTCAGAGGATTCACTGGGGCACAGCACCTAAACCAGTGAGCAACCTGAAACCACTGCTCACCAGGACACACTTTCCTGAAACCCCACCCTAAACGAACCCCTGGCCATTCATTCTACTGCTGACTTGGCCCTGAGATCAGACTTAGCTCAGAAATAGCCCTGCCACTCAGGGAGTGTTTACTAGAGATATGTAATAACCACCAGTGCAACGAAAACCATGTTTAAGACACCAGGTTAACAGGAGAGAGGAAATGTTAGGAGAGAGCTAAAACCAGGAAGGCTCCCTAGAGTTGCTGACATTCAACATTCAAGCAGGGTTCTGAAGGATATATAGGAGTTTGCTGGCAGGTCCATGGAGAAGAGGCACAAGGCATACAAAGACAGGGAGAAGAATGAGTGATCTGTGTAAGAGCAGAGAATCCCTGTGAGCAAGACTGGGGACAGGTATCTGAACCCAGGCCCCATATATAACCCAGGTGTGAGGGATGTGGGTGGTGGGCTCACTGGCATGGTGGTGTTGCATGAGCTCCTTTGAGAAGATTCTGTATTCTAAGGCTATGCCAACTGCTCAGTTCCTCCCTGCGCCCCCCCCCCCCCCCCCAGCCCACACTGCTCCATACCCAGCTTCTCTTCAGCAGATCCTGGGCAGGAAGCACTTGTCTGGTAGCAGAGAAAGGGTAGCAACTGCAGACACAGCGAAGAGCTCTTGGTGCCTGGCCCCAGGTCCCACAAAGGCACGAAGGGCCTTCTTCTGAGGGCACTGGCCAAGTAGGGGAGGTGTCAAGGCTGAACTCTTTCCCTCTTTTTAAAAATTATTTATTTATTATTGGATAGAGGCAGAAAGAAATTGAGAGGGAAGGGAGAGAGGTAGAAAGGGAGATACAGAGACACTTGCAGCCCTGCTTCAACTCTTGTAAAGCTTTCCCCCTTCAGGTGGGAACCAGGGTGAACCTGGGTCCTTGAACATTGTAATGCATGCATTTAACCAGGTGCGCCACCACCTGGCTCTATAATGGAAGGCTTTTTTATTTTAAATTTTTAAAAAATATTTATTATTTATTCCCTTTTGTTGCCCTTGTTTTATTGTTGTAGTTATGATTGATGTTGTTGTTGTTGTTGGATAGGACAGAGAAATGGAGAGAAGGGAAGACAGAGGGGGAGTGAAAGACACCTGCAGACCTGCTTCACTGCTTGTGAAGCGACTCCCCTGCAGGTGGGGAGCTGGAGGTTGGAACCTGGATCTTTACACTTGTCCTTGTGCTTTGCGCCACCTGGGCTTAACCGCTGCACTACAGCGTGATTCCCCTTTTTAAAATTAAAAAAAAAAAGTTTATTTATTTACTTATTATTGGACAGAAACAGAGAGAAATTGAGGGGTGGGGGAAATAGAGAGGGACAGAGACAGACATTTGCAGCCCTGCTTCACCATTTGTGAAGCTTTCCCCCTGCAGGTGGGGACCAGGGGCTTGAACCTGGGTTATTGCGCACTGTAGTGTGAGTGCTCAACCAGGTGAGCCACCACCTGGCCCCTGGAGGGCCTTTTTAAATTTTGTTTTGTTTTTATACCAGAGCACTGATCAATTCTAGCTTATGGTGGTACTGGGTATTGAACATGAAAGCTTTGGAGCCTTAAGCCTGAAAGGCTTTTTGCATAACCGGTATGCTATCTCCTCAACCTAAGGCTGAACTCTCTAGTGATCCCCAGATCCACCTTCTGCCTCCGGCCCTAAGAACACCATACTGTGGGGAGGATGAGACCATGGGAGGGTGGAGTTGCAGCCAGCTTGGCAGGAGCAAGGGGTTACAGGGACTGGGCGGAAGCCTGAGGCGGTCAGAGCTGGGCGTGGCCGGGTGGACAAGATGGGAAGGGGCCTATGGAGGCACCGGGACCAGGCGTTTAGCCGCACGGTGGGGCGGGGTGGGCAGAGGCGGTGCACCTGCGCCGAGGACGACAGCAAGGGCATGACGTCCAGGGCGCCGAGGTGCCAGCGAAGGAGGAGACTGCGCGGGGCTCAGCACCCCGGGCCCACAAATTAAAGTGGGTGAGGATGCCGCTGAAGGCGTCAGGCCGCGAGAAGCCGCCTTGGGGGGCGATGGGCGTCCAGATCTTGGATGCCGCTAGGGAGGATGCCACCAGGGGGCACCCGATGGTCGGCGCCCACCCCCTCTTCCCCTCGCGCCGCCTCGCGTCGGCGAACAACGCCCAGCTTCAAGCTGCTCCCTGTGCAGCACACGCGGTGCCTGCGGCCGTCCCGGGAAGGCGGGGAGGAAGGGTGCATGGTGGCTGCGCACCACTAGCGTGGCCTGTACGACGCCGCCCGGCTCGGCAAAGGCTCGCAGCTGCAGCGCATTGGCCGGTGTAGACACCGCCTGGGAGAAGAGCACCGCCGCGTGGGGCGAGGCCGGGTCCCACTGCACTTGCGCACACGCGGTCAGAGCCTGCGGGTGCTCTCGCACCTGCGGGGGCAGGCGGGACCTCAGTGTCCCTTACTGCGCATGTCACCCTTCCCCACCACCCCCCTTTTGGCGCTGCTGCAGGCCGCTCCTGGCCTCTGGAATTGACTTCCTCAGTTGGAAAGGGAGAAACGGAGCGCACCCAGAAAGGCGCATACATGACTGTGTGGGAAGTACTGAGGTTCAAGCCCCAACCCCCCACCTTCGGGGGGGGGGATCTAATAAGCGATGAAGCAGTGCTGCAGGTGTCTCTATTTATTTATTTATTTATTATTGGCTAGAGACAGAAATTGAGAAGGGAGGGGGAGATAGAGAGGGGAAGAGACACAGAGAGACACCTGCAGCTCTACTTCACCACTCTTAAAGCTTTCCCCTACAGGTGGGAACCAAGGGCTTGAACACGGGTCCTATACGCTTAACCAAGTGCTTCACCACCTGGCCCCTCAGGTGGCTCTTTGACTTTCTCTCTTTATCAATCTCCCTCTCAATTTCTGTTTTTATAAAAAGTGTAGGAGGGTGCTAAAAAATAAAGGCCACCAGGAGTGGTGGATTCATTGTGCAGGCACCAAGACCCAACAACAACCTTGGTGACAATAAAAAATTAAAAGAAGAAAGAAAAAGAAATGAAAGCACTCATGTCAGTACAAGGGACCCTGGAGATGCAACAGGGACCTCCTTAGCTCACTCCAAAGGGACTGCACTGTGGGTACCCATCTCTAGAGGAGGATCAAATCTTCCACATCCACTTCACAAACCCTAGGCCCAAACTCACGGCACTGGGGTGGGAGTCTCCACAGAAGGGCCTCTCTTTGGCCCACCCAGATGGGGTTGAGCAACTGTGGAGTCAGTAAGCTATCCAAGGGCTCCAGTGCCGTATGACTAAATTGCTGTTCACAAGCCTTTTGGGCATGCCACGAGCTCAGCCGATGCCCTGAAAACCTCCATCCATGGTCTCCACCACCTGACCTGGGGCCACTAGGGCTGCAGAGGGAGAAGACACATGATGTGAGAGTGGGGTGAAATCATCAGACTCTGGGGGGGGGGGAGGATCAGGGGCAAGGCTTGGAGTCATTTGGGCTGGATGAGGTTGAGGCATGGTTAGACCCTCTAACTTAATTGGTCTGTCCTTGTGCCCAGCCTGTTTTGCCATCTGTAGAAGTGACAAGAATAAGATGGACAGCAGTGAGGCTTTCAGCCCAGATTCTGGTATACGCAGGTAAATAGCATTCTTCTCCTCCTCTGTACACAGGACAGTGTACCATACTACCAGAGGCTCGTCAGTAGGTTGAGGGGAGAGGAGAGCCTCTCTGAAGGGAACCCTCATACCAACCTGTGACCTGAGGGTTCCTCACTTGGGTCAGGTTCCCACACCCATGTATACAGCTAGGAATGCTTACTGTGTACTCCAGTGAGGTGCATGGCAGATCAGCCCAGAGTGTCTCTTTACTGCCTTGAACTTGTTTTCCCTCTGTGAGGAATAAACAAGTGGTACAGTAGTGATTGTGTAGTATTTGAAGCAGGGGTTGAGAGCATCCAGCCTGCTGGTTGTATGTGGCCTACAAAATCATTCAGTCTGGGGAGTCAGGCGGTAGTGCAGTGGGTTAAGCATACGTGGTGCAAAGTGCAAGAACTGGCATCAGGATCCAGGTTTGAGCTCTTGGCTCCCCACCTGCAGGGGAGTCACTTCACAGGCAGTGAAGCAGGTCTGCAGGTGTCTATCTTTCTCTCCCCCCTCTGTCTTCCCCTCCTCTCTCCATTTCTCTTTGTCCTATCCAACAATGATGACATCGATAACTAAAACAATAAAACAACAAGGGGAAACAAAATAATAAGGAATAAATAAATAAATAAATAAATATTTTTTAAAAATCATTCAGTCTGACCCTGACAAGGCAACCAGAGATGGAAATTGACATTCAGTAAAAGAATACTGGGAAAATTGGACAGCTTCATGTAGAAAAAAAGAAACTAGATGACACAAAACACAACACACCAAAGTCAAATCAAAATGGATCCAAGATCTAGGGGTTTTTTATCATAGCAACTTAAATGTTAATTTTAAATAGATAATATTATACGGCCTGAAATGGATGTTATAAATACCCAAGTGACCTTTGCTTGAAGAAAGGTTTTCCATCCCTTATCTGAGGGCTGCTTTGATTCTATTTTGATATGAGGGGCTTATCTTGTGTAACCTTTTTGATGAGAGATGGCCATTTGGGAATCTAGCAGCTTTGAGTCCTCTTGTCCTTCTCTTATGCACTCTACTCCTGAAACTCAGGTACTGGGAGACAGAGGAGACAGTGGCACCATCAGGACATTCTGGATCCAGCAGGGCAGGGGCAGGACAGCAGGGGTCACAGGCCATGGCCAGTGTAGTCTGAGGAAGGCATAGAGCAAAATAAGCAACTCAATGTCCTGTCTTGCTACACTACCCACTTTGTCTGCTCAGGGGTCATCTTGCCCTTTGTTTGGTTCCAGACCCCACTGGTCTGGGAGCCAACCAGTGGGCTGAGCACCCAGGACTTGGGAGACCACCACTGGAGGTGACATTAACTTGCATAAAGGGAGCCCCATCCAGGACTACAGCTGGGAGTCGTTGGAACCCTGACAAGTGGGGAGGTGTGCACCCCCCATGCTAGCCTGGCAGGGACGGGTGAAGCAACCCACTGGCCAGAGAGGGGCCCCATGGGAAGGGGTCCTCAGGACCCTGGAGGCACCCTTGTATTCTTTGCAGTTGGAAGCTCCAGTGTCACTATTCCCCCCACCCCACACAGAAACCTTGGGTTTCCCTTTCCCCAAGGTTTTAAAATTTTTTTAAAAATCTTTTTTTGTGTGTGTATGTGTGTGTGTGTGTGTGTGTGTGTGTGTGTGTGTGTAGTGTACCAAAGTACAGGACTCTGGGATGCGGGGGGGGGGGGGGTTCAGATCCTGGAACATGATGTCAGAGGACCTAAAGGGGGTTAAATTGTTATGTGGAAAACTGAGAAATGCTATACTTGTACATGATTTTGTTTTTTGTTACTGTATTTTATTGTAATCCATTAATCCAGCAATTTTTTTCTTATTTTATTTTATCATTTTTAATTTTTTTTTAACCAGAGCACTGTCAAGGTCTGGCTTATGATAATAATGAGAAGGATTGAATCTTTGGAGTCATCCTCTGGCTTATGATAGTAATGAGGAGGATTGAGACTTTGGAGCCAGTCTCAGGCATAAGAATTGCTTTGCATAACCATTATGCAGTCTCAGGCATAAGAATTGCTTTGCATAACCATTATGCTATCTACACTCGCCCTATTTTTCTTATTTTCAGTTGATTAATTCTAAAGATGAGTGAATGAATAAACTGATGAATGAGTCAGGTCAACTACAGCAATGCTTTAGGGAACATTTAAGGGATTGGGAATACTGTGTTGCAAGACACCTGTAATATTCTTGAAACGACAGAGGATCATTTGAAAGAGGAGCTGGACTATTTGTAACTATATATTACAAACTCAAACACAAACACTATAAAAAAAAAACACTGAAAAGTACCGATATGAAGAGAAGAGGAAAATGCTACCCTAAGATGCTCAACTAAAACAAAAAGTGGACTAGCAAAATAGTTCAATGCTAGAGTACCAGATTTGCATGACTGAGGATGCAGACTCAGTCCTGGCATCACTATATCCCAAAGAGGAACAGTGCTTTAGTCTTTTCTCTCTGTTGTCATAAAAATAAATAAATTTGGGGGTCAGGTGGTAGTGCAGCGGGTTAAGCACACGTGGTGCAAAGTGCAAGGACCAGCGTAAGGATCCCAGTTTAAGCCCCTGGCTCCCCACCTGCAAGGGAGTCGCTTCACAGGCGGCGAAGCAGGTCTGCAGGTGTCTGTCTTTCTCTCCCCCTCTCTGTCTTCCCCTCCTCTCTCCATTTCTCTCTGTCTTATCCAACAATGAACAACATCAATAACAACAATAATAACCACAACAAGGCTACAAAACAAGGGCAACAAAAGGGGGGAAAATGGCCTCCAGGAGCAGTGGATTCACTGAGCCCCAGCAATAACCCTGGAGGCAAAAAAAAAAAAAATCTAAAAATAGAGAAGGAAGAGAAAGGAGAGCCAATAAAGGTAATAGAAAACAAGGGTGATGGAAATAGTAACAAATACACATATTAGTCACTTTAAACATCAATGATATATACCAACTAATCAAGAAAATAAGACAAACCCCAGGCTGGAAAATACATTTGCAAAAGACATCTGGTAGGGACTGTGTCTCCAAGCTATTAAAAAAAAAATTCCTGAAATGCTACAGAATTTTAAACCAATGGCGAATTAATAAACCAGTCAAAAAGAAAAACACAGAAATTAACAACCTGATTAAAAAAAGTTGAGACGGGTCAAAAATGTGTGTGAACCATGTTTAAGCGTGGTCCCTACTGCACTGAAGGAAATTTCAGCACTGTGATGTTTCTTAAAAAAAAAAAAAAAGGCTTGGACAACCCCACCAATATGTCCTGGAGCTCTGATTATTGTTATTATTGTTGTTGTTATTGATGTCGTTATTCTTGGATAGGACAGAGAGAAATGGAGAGAAGAGGGGAAGATGGGGCGGGGGGGAGAAAGACCCAGGTTACAATAATAAAAAACTAGGACAACAAAAGTGAATAAATAAATATTAATAAATAGGTAAATAGAAAAGTAAGTCTTTGGAATAAATAAATAAACAAATAAACAAAAGGCTTGAACTAAACTGATAACCTCACCAGAGGTAAAGATATGCAGGCTGGCAAAATAGCTCATCTGGAAAGCGCACTGCTTTGCCATGTATGATCCAGGTTTGAGCCTGGTCCCCCCACCTACAGAAGGCAGTTTCTGTGTTGTAGTTTTTTGTCTCCACCCCCATCTCTCCCGCTCAGTCTTGTACCTATCTGAAAAGGTTGAACCAGAGCAGTGAAACCCTGGAGATAATCCGAAACCCTGAAAAGAGATGATTTTATGTAACTAGGATTATAAAAACATGCTCCACATCCAGCTTTAAGGAAGTGCAAATTAAATCAAGAAAAATACAATGATGCGCTTATTGCAAAGTCCTAAATCCAACAGCACCATCAAATACTTATGAAAATGCTGAACAAGAACTCTCAGGAGTCTATAAGGCAATAATCCCCATAAAGAAATTTAAATTAAAAAAAACAAAAAACGGAGTTGGGCAGTAGCACAGCCGGTTAAGCGCACGTGGTGCAAAGCAAAAGGACCGGCATAAGGATCCGGTTTCGAGCCCCCAGCTCCCCACTTGCAGTGGAGTCGCTTCACAAGTCTGTCTTTCTCTCCCCCTCTCTGTCTTCTCCTCTCTCCATTTCTCTCTGTCCTATCCAACAATGATGACATCAACAATAATAAAACAAGGGCATCAAAAGGGAATAAATAAATAAATAAATATTTTTAAAAAAACCAGTTCTCAGGAGTGGCTTAGTAAATAGTCCAGTGGATAAAGTGTTGCACCTTCAACCACGAGGAACCGGATTTGATCTCTGGCACATCTGGTTTTCTCTCACTTAAAACATTAAAATTAAAATAATTAAAAACAACATGCTTATAAAAGCCACACAATCAGGTTGGCAATCACCTGAAGGGTGTGCTCCTTTTCCATGTGCACAGTCCAGGTTTGAACCAAGGCCCCATGGCATTGGAGGAAGCTTCAGTGCTGTGGTCTTTCACTCTCTCTCTGCCTCTTTGTATTTGTCTCTCTGCCTAAAAAAGTCATCCAGGAGCAGTGAAGCCTTGGTGAGGATATAAAAGGAAAAAGAGTCTTATTAATATCATTAAGAGATAGAGGCATTATAATATAAACTTTGAGTTTATCTAAGCTGAAAACGTAGGTTCACATATACACCTGCACATGAGGGCAGGGAAGAGCTCACTTGGAGAGCATAGTATTTCATAATGTATGTGATCCAAGTTCAAATCCAGCCCCCACAACAATGAAGACAGCTTTGGTGCTGTGGTCACTTTTACTCTATAAACAAAACTAAACTAAACAAACAAACAAACAAAACCAAAACCCTGAATATAAACATTTGCAGTGGTTTTATTTAAAATTACCGAAAGTTGGAAGCAACCAAGATGATATTCAATAGGTGAGTAAATATGAAAGTGTGATATATGTTGTCGATGGAATATTTTTTCCTGGGGAACTTCCCTTATCTATTTTATTTATTTAAACAATTTTCAGGGCGGGGGTAAATAGCATAATGGTTATGCAAAGAGACTCTCATTCTTGAGGTTCCAAAGTCCTAGGTCCAATCCCCTGCACCACCATAAACCAGAGCTGAGCAGTGCTCTGGTTAAAATAAAAAAAAAATCCGGTTGAGCACATGTGTTACAGTGCACAAGGACCTGGGTACCTCACCTGCAGTGTGGTGAAGCAGGGCTGCAGGTGTCTCTCTGTCTCTCTCCCTCTCTATCCTCCCCTTCCCTCTCGATTTCTGCCTGTCTCTATCTAATAAAAAAAAATAAAAATAGTTTAAGATAAAATTTTTATTAGGGATTTAATATTGATTTCCAAAATTGTAAGAACCTTATGGTTCCCAACACCAGAGTTTCGTATCCTCATCACTTCCATTAGAAAGGGCAGTAGTTTTCCCAAGGTCACCAAATATAGGCTGATTGTATAACTATTTTTTTAAACTTTTCTTTTAAAAAATTTTATTTATTAATGTGCGTAGATGTTGGTATGCTTCTAAATTCTGCTTCTAAGACCCCTTCTGTTTCATTGGTTTAATCCCCCCTGCTTAACACTGTATTCTATTTACATAACCACTGTTAACTAAGCACTGCCCTGCCTCCAGGGCATTGGCTTAATCCTCATTGGTTAGCTCACTTTTTCCTTCTCCCTACCCCCTATCCTATGTAGATCTTCTTCCAACCTGACAGTTCCACCTCAGGATATATAAGGACAGGATTGTGATTAGAGATAGCTTAGATTGTGCTGCGTTCCACATAAATAAAGACTGAACTGCATACCACTCAACCATGAGTCCCTGGTCCTCTCTCTCTCCCACCCGCGAAGCTAGCCCGGCAAGTAGAGACAGAGAAATTGAGAGAGTGGGGGAGGTAGAGAGGGAGAAAGACAGAGAGACACCTGCAACCCTGCTTCACCGTTTGTGAAGCTTTCTTCCTGCAGGTGGGGGCCAGGGTCTTGAACTTGGGTCCTTGTGCATTGTAGCACCTGTGTTCAACCAGGTGCACCGCCACCTGGCCCCTCTATAACTATCTATATCTACATAATTTCTTTTTTGGGGGGGAGGACTTCCCTTCTGTACATCTTTGACCAAGGCTGTCCTTTTTCGCCTGCTCTGTCCTCTCAGGCCTTCAGCTTTTAGTGCCTTCTCCTTCATAGCACCGATGGCTTGGCAAACAGGAGCAAATCATGGATGATTTGGGGTCCCTCTTGGCAGCCTGGGGGGGTTCTCTACTCCAGCCGTGGTCAACCATAAATGAATCTCAGAAAACAGAGATGTTATTTCACAACAATTATTTAGCCCTGCTGTGTCCTGTGAGTTGGCCTCACACCAGCTGGCAGCCTAGATTCATACCCATTTCCCCTTAAGATAAAAATCTGTAAGTGTGAAAATCAAACATGACCGAGCATGGAATGACACAGAGGTTCATATTTAGGGGACTCTGAAAAGCACTAACTTATTGCCATTCCCCTCATTATAAATAGCACTTGTGTCCACCCACCCCCAATTGGGTGGAGTCCTGCAGGAGTGGGTCCAGGGGTCAGGACCCAGAGCCTAAGGTCTGGGAGGAGGTACAGTGAGTAAGGGTGCTGAAGTTGGATGCAAGAGGTGCTAAATTTAATACCCCACACCTCTTGTGCCAGAGTGATTTTCTGGTTCTTGTTACCTCTCTATTTTGTGTAAAATAAATAAGATTATGCAGATATATAGATATGTGTCTCCTGGAATGGGGAGATAACATAGCGGCCATGCAAAAAGACACCAAAGATCCCAGGTTGAATCCCCAGTATCATCATATGTCAGAGCTGAGCAGTACTCTGGAAAACAAACAAAACAAAAAAACAAGAACCAAAACCCACAAAAGCCAGTGCCTATATATGTTGAACACATAGTATGGCTCAGAGAATGTTGACTGTTCGATCCAGTTCGCAGTTCCCTGTATTTACCTACCCCACCCCCCTCCTTGTCACCTGACAGTCCTGTTCACCAGTCACTGCTTGGCACCCAAAAGGGAGATGCAAAGTTTGCTCACCAATTTGTGTAAGAGGGTGGTGGAATCCTAGTAAATTCTCTCCCACCGGTGCAGGTCTTTCCACAGGTCCTCGGCTGCTTTACCTGGTCTGGCTTCTGTGATCATTTCTGAGATGCTTGGGAGCGAATTGGGGCGCAGTTGCTGCGCCATCTGTGTCCCAGCTGGAACACAGGCAGGGGAGGTGTCTGAAGGCCACGCCAGGAGACCCCGCCTCTCGACGCAGCCCAGCAGAGTCTGGGACCCCTCCCTCCTCTGTATGGGGGATTGGATAGGTGACTTCCCAGCCTGAGGCAGGGGTTGGGGGCTGGGCTCCTTTGTGAGATCTAATTCTCAAGTAACTTGTGGAAGCAAAGAAGCCTTGCCCTCCCAGCCCCATCTCTCGCCCCAGGTTGGAGATCGTAATGGTTCAAAACCCAGTCTTTTTTTTTTTTTTTTTTTAAATATTTGTTGAATTTATTTATTCATTTATTGCATAAAGACAGAGAGAAACTGAGATGGAAGAAGGAGATCGAGAGGGAGAGAGATAGAGAACAGCAACACAATCCCCACAGGGCTTCACAAGTGGTGGGTTCGGGCTTGAACGAACCTAAGTAGGTCCTTGCACATGGTAACTTGTGCTTAACGGAGTGCTGCCATCACCTGGCCCTGAGATCCCAGCCTTGAACCTGCATCTTCGAGTCTTCCTGTAGTTCATTTGAAAAGTCCAGACGAGGGGTAAGAAAGAGACTTCCGTTTGAAGGGAGGGGAGTGGGGTTGGTCTCTGAGGGAGAGTCTGGGCCAGGTGGTAGCTGGCGTGCAGAGGATGGCCCAGGGGTGCAGCGGCAGGGATGTAGAGGTGGAACCCCCACTTTACATATGTGCAAGGGAGCCGTAGGGGAAGATGGGTCTCACCCTAGGTGACATAGTTACACAGGAGTGCTCCTCCTCTCTCTGGGTGTGTGTGTGGAGGGGTGTTGTGTCCACCCCGTTCTCCCAGCCTCCTTGATGGTATGCCTTCTCTTCTCTTCCTGAATCATCTGAGATCTTTCCCAGTAGCCTAAGTAATGACCTTCCCTTGCCAGGAGGCCCCCAGTCCAATTTCCTTGCTTCTGTAGAAACACATTTCCTAGGAGTCATTTCTAGACATGTCAGGGAGGGGTGTGGGGAGGGTGTGCATTGACTTGGAGCACTTGGGACCTAGCTTGGGACTAGCTTGGGCCACCGCCAGCCCAATCTCTGCTCTCCAGGGCCTGGACAGTGTCCGGCTGGTGGCCAGGGGCCATTCATCAGCTTTCTGGGCAAACAACTCTGACAAGCTTCTTGTTTCTCCTGGAGGCTATGAGTGAGCCATACATAGTCTTTGGCCCTGAGGCTTAATTGTCTGAGTAGATGGGTAAGTGGGGGCAGTGAGGGCACATCACCCCTGGGGCCTGGCCCTGTCCTTACCTCTCAGCCAGGGACAGGGATCTCGGATGAAAGAGTCAGAAACTAGAATTTTTCCACTTTTTTTTTTTTCTTTTCAAAAAGTCTCATTTACTTAGGAAGAGTGAACCAGAGCATCACTTCACTCGCATGCAGTGCAGGGGATTGAACTTGGGGCCTCAGGTTTACAGAACAGCTGAACTGTAGCTAAGAGCCTATTCTTTCCATTGCCTTCTTCTCAGGAATTTTGTTGTTGTTGTTGTTTTTTTTTTAATGTGTATAATAACACCATTCCTGCTACCAAAGATCTCTGTCCCTATACCCACCCTTGTATAGTGAAACTGAATGTCTACCCTCATCCTCTACCCAGAGTTTTTTTACTTTGGTGTAATACTGCAAACTCAGTCAGATTCTGCCTTGCATTTCCCTTTCTGTTCTTCTGCCCAGGAATTTGTAGGATCAAATGAAAGAGTTAAGTTATAATATACCCAGAGTTCATACCAGAAATGGTAGAATAATTTCTACAAAAATGGGTCCCTCTCTCCAGAGTGTGACTGGATAAAGAAAGGAATGCTTTACTAAAGAGAGAAAATACTAAGTGAAGAACACACAGGGAAAGTGTTCTTTCTTAGTTTTAATCATGGCAACAACTTTAAGGCATCATTTTTATGATAGTAGGGATTTTTAAAAGTCTTTAAAATGGCAATACTCTGTGCAGGCATTATTACACAGTGTAGACTTGTACAATTCTTTCTGAAATCAGGAAGATAAAGAGCAACAACAAAAAAAGATAACAATTTTTTTTTTTTGCCTCCAGGGTCATTGCTGGGGCTCGGTGCCATCCACTGCTCCTGGAGGCTATTTTTTCTCCTTTTGTTGCCCTTGTTGTTTTATTGTTGTAGTTTTATTGTTGTTGTCATAGTTGTAGGATAGGACAGAAAGAAATGGAGAGAGGAGGGGAAGACAGAGATGGGAAGAGAAAGATAGACACCTGCAGACTTGTTTCACCACTTGTGAAACGACCCCCCTGCAGGTGGGGAGCTGGGGGTTCAAACCAGGATCCTTACTCCAGTCCTTGAGCTTTGCACCATATGCACTTAACCCACTGTGCTACCACCCGACCCCCCCAAAAGCTAAAATCTTTAACCCAGATAATTCTTCTTTTTTTGAATTTTTAAAATATTTTATTTATGTATTCCTTTTTGTTGCCCTTGTTGTTTTATTGTTGTAGTTATGATTGTCATTGTTGTTGGATAAGACAAGAGAAATGGAGAGAGGAGGGGATGACAGAGAGGGGGAGAGAAAGACAGACACCTGCAGACCTGCTTTGCGCCATGTGTGCCTAAACTGCTGCGTTACCGCCCGACTCCCCTTCTTTTTTTTAATATTCATTTTATTGGGGGGGGAATGATAGTTTACAGTACAGTTGTTGACACATGGGTAAAATTTCTTATGATAGGTATCTGCAAAACTCCCTCACCCCCCAACTCAGGTCCTTTTCCATCGTCATGCATCAGGACTCCAAAGCTCCCCTCCTCCAGTCCCCTCCTTGCTCTCCTTGCACAAAGTCCTTTGCTTTGGTACAATATCTTATTTTTATTTTTTTAGCCATAGCATTGCTTAGCTCTGGTTTGTGCTGGTGCAGGAGGTTGAATCTGGGACATTAGAGCCTCAGGCACGATACCTGCTGTGTGTGCAGCCCAGATTTGAGCCTGGCCCCCACTGCATTGAAGGTAATGAAGGTGTGGTGGTGTCTTTCACTCTCTTTCTCTGCTTCTGCCTCTCTGGCTCTTTTTCAAAAAGAAAAGGTAATTTGTCAAGGATAATGGAATGAACAGTAAGATGCAAAGACCCTGGTCCCATGAGACATTGTCCTGCCTCCCAACCATAGAAATATCTACTAACTTTTCATCTTATGGTGTACAGGGAAAATGAGCTCCCATTTATTTAGAGTTAGTGGCAGTTGTTAACTGATAAATTAATTAAGACTGGAGAGCACAGTGGATGGTGTCTAGAATTTGAAGCTGGATAAGTTGGGCCTCAAATTTTATTCCTCCCAGTTCCACTCTCAGTTTCCTCCACTATGTAACCCACTTGTGTGTGTGTGTCTATTTGGGGGATTTCAAAGACAGGATGACATGGCAAATTTGGGAGTCCTGAGTTAACAGTAAAATGACACTCAGGATTAGTGTCACCTAACACAAACTCTAAAGTAAAGCAAGAAGAAGGAGGAGGAATAGAAGGAGAAGAAATGAGCTGTTGTGTTAAGAGGATGGAAATTGGTTCTTTTAAAAAAATTAAATTTTATTTTATTTATTTTGATAGGAAAGAGAAAAATTGAGAAGGAGGAATAGAGAGGAAGAGAGATACACTTCCTATAGGTGGGGATTGGGGGTTTGAACCTGGGTCCTTGCACACGGTAATGTGTGTGCTCAACCAGATGCATCACTGCCCACCCTCTTCCTCCTCTTCTTAGTATCATAATTATTATTTTTGGTGGGTGTATGAGCGTGTATATGTACCAGCGGCTGAGTCCTGAACCTTGTTTGCAAGGTGTATGTTCTACCACAAGCTATATGGTTGGCCAATCCTATTCTCCTCTCTCTTTTCTCTCAAATAATCTTTAAGTCCACCCTGATGCTCTCTCTCCTGGACATTGACCTCACCTGTAGTGGGAAGGTCTGGCCCCTAGCAATGGACTCCTTCCTGGTCCTGAGCAAGCAAGGCAGCAGCAGGTGGAGCTCGCGGCTCACAGCAGAGTGGGCTGGGGTGCAGGCTCTTCACCTGGCCCTGGCAGGCAGGTGGGAGCTGGGGAGGATCAACATCAGTGACTGTGACTTGAGGTAAAAATAATCAGGGAAGGACAGCTGCTTCCTTGTCAGCAACCAAGAGGGAAATAAAGCTCATGTCCCCTCCAGCGAAAATCTGCTCTCTGGGTCCCCCGGCTCCTGCCACCAACTGCTCCACGTCTGAGTGCCAATCCAATTTGAACGGCTGTGGTTCACCCCAGAGAGAGCTTATTTTAACTTCATCAAGAGCAGAGGAAAACATCCAGGCTCAAGTCAACGGGAAGGGAGGAACAGCTGCTTGGGGGCCCAGGCAGGGAATAAGGTTCTGGGGCTTCTGCCCCTCTAGTGTTTGGAGCTTGGTCCCCCTCCTCTTATGCTGGTTCAGCAACTGACCATGACATTAATTCAATCTTGTGAATTTCTAGTGGGTGTTCCCTGAAATCAAGGGGATAAAATCCTCAGAATTTGACCCAGCTCAGAAAGTCCTTTCTAGTGTCCCTAACTTCTCTCCTCTTCCCTCTTCTCCAGACAGCCTCCTATTGAACTGTGGCAGACTTTTTGAGAAGGTCCAGATATACTGTGTCTGCTCATGTCTGCACACTTCTGTACTTGCAATGCCTCCTCCTGTTTTTCTGCTCAGTGGGTGTCCAGACATTCTCAAGAGTCTGGGGGCCTGATGGTGGCACACCTGGTTGAGTGCACATGTTACAAATGCTGAAGGATCTGGGTTCAAGCCCCCAGTCTCCTCCACCTGCAGAGAGAAAGCTTTGTGAGTGGTGAAGCAGGTCTTCAGGCGTCTCTCTGTCTTTCTTCCTCTCTATTACCCCCTTCCCTCTTGATTTCTAGCTGTCTTGATCCAATAAGTAAATAAAGATAATTAAAAATAAAAGACATTTTCAAGAGTTTGTAGTCTGTTGTAACTTAAAAAGGGTTTGGGGCTGCTGAGGCACATAAAAGGATTCACAGTGGGGAGCTGGGAACGGGTTTAAACAATGCAAGGTTTATTAGGGTGAAACAGGTAAAAGGCAAAATAAGCAATTATCATCAAAGGTTAAGAGTACACTAGGTCAGGGGAGTCAGGTGGTAGCGCAGCGGGTTAAGCACACATGGTGCAAAGTGCAAGGACCAGCGTAAGGATCACAGTTTGAGCCCCCGGCTCCCCACCTGCAGGGGAGTCGCTTCACAGGTGGTGAAGTAGGTCTGCAGGTGTCTATCTTTCTCTCCCTCTCTCTTATTTCCCCTACTCTCTCCATTTCTCTCTCTCCTATCCAACAACAACAACATCAATAATAACTGCAACAATAAAACAACAAGAACAACAAAAGGGAATAAGTAAATGTAAAAAAAAAAGCACTCTAGGTCCATAAAGTCTGAGTATAGTTATCAAAAGTTAAGTCCCATAAGTTAAACAATTATCAGCTAAGGTATAGATTGCTCATGGCTGTAGAGGGGTCTAAAAGTTTACCAGCTAGCAGAGTCACACGTGTTCAGTTCCCAGAAGAAATATCCATGGCGGATACCTGGAGCACCTTTGCCAAGATGCGTCTGACCAGGAGAAGAAGCAGCAGCCAAAGAGAGAGACCTGCTCCAAGTCTATGCTTTTTATACACTCCCTTCTCTGAAGCACCTCCTCAGACTGCCGTCATTCAGTTGGGGACACAACAGTAGTCAAACTTCAAACTTCATGTAGATGTTGCTGGCTGCTTCCCTGCCCCTCTCGCCAGAGTGAGTTGTGACTCTCTGTGGGTTTCTGTGGAATTTTGTTAAGTTGCTGTTTTAACAAGAAAACTTGGGGTGTCACTCCTCCCCCTATTCTCTCACATCTCTCTTCCTTTCCCTGGTTTCCAATAAATAACCTGACATCTCCTCTCCATTAGGTCCTGTGTTGGGTATCCCCAGTGGGTGTGGATTACAGCCAGTCTGCTCTCCAGCAGTGCCTGCTGTATAGACAGTGTCAGTTATGGAGGCAGGTGACAGCGACAACATGGCTACTGCCCAGAAATAGCTGCCTCCAAATTGCAATGTGGGAAATCACATTAGCTTCAGATCTGTTAATTTTTTTCCCTAATGCTTTGTAGGAGAATGAACCCAGAAAAATATGCACAGTATTGCTGAATTGTCTCCATGGCCTAGTTTATTTGTTAATTTTACCAGAGCACTGCTCAGCTCTAGCTTAGGGTGGTTCTGATGACTGTAGTTGGGACCTCAGAACCTCAATCATGCAAGTCTTTTTGCTTAATCATTATGCTGTCTTCTGATCCCCTGGCCAGATTTTTTATTCCATATTTTGAGTGAGAGAGAGAGAGAGATATCAACGCACTACTCCACTACCCGTGAAGCTCCCTTACTGTTGTCCATAGTGTTCCAAGCTGAAGATGGAAGTGCTGAAGATAGGGGTGTTGAAGATGGAACCCAAGGCCTCAGACATGCACTCTACCCACTGAACCATCTTTTGAGCCCATCTCCTCTTTTTAATCAATTAATTAATTAATTAATTTGCCTCCAGGGTTATCATTGGGGCTTGGTGCCTGTACTACGAATCCACTGCTCCTGGAAGCCATTTTTTTTCCCTTTTGTTGCCCTTGTTTTTTATCACTGTTGTTGTTATTTGCTGTCATTGTTGTTGGATAGGACAGAGAAATCAAGAGAGCAGGGAAAGACAGAGAGGGGGAGAGAAAGATAGATACCAAAAAATAATAATAAATAAATAAATAAAAAGAAAGATAGATACCTACTTCACTGCCTGTGAAACAACCCCCCTGCAGATGGTGAACCAGGGGCTGGAACCAGGATCCTTGCCAGTCCTTGCACTTTGCACCATGTGTGCTTAACCCACTGCCTACTGCCTGGTCCCTTTTAAAAAATTTTTTAAATCAAGGAAAGTACATAAGAGACACTTCTGACTCCCACTCCAGTTACAGAAGATTCATACTTTGAGCTTGTTTGTTTCTGTATTGTTCTTAGGAGCAGGTAGTATTTATAAAATGAAAATAATACTAGAGCTTTGCATAATGAAACAATAAATAAAATATTAACACCATTTAAAAGAGGGAGAAGCTAAATTTTCCTTTGTGCCTTGATTAGTCTCAAAGGGGGTGTCAACACTCCCTTTTCCATCTCCCTTAGGAGATTTGGTCTGACTGTCTGTTAGGAGAGAGCAGTGCCCTGGGCAGCTTGGATCCCTGAGATAAAGCACCAGGACTACCTGTCACCTCCGTGCTCCTAGGTTCTTCGTTTAGTGTTATGTTTAGTGTTAACCAGGGACCTGATCCCTGGTTAGAGACAGAGAGGCAGATAGATAGATAAATAGATAGATAGATAGATAGATAGATAGATAGACAGATAGATGTAGATAGATAGATAGAGGTAGATAGAGGTAGATAGATAGATAGATAGATAGGGATGGATTATAGCACTGAAGCTTCCTTAGATACAGTGGGGGCCAGGCTTGAACCTGGGTCATGTACATGGCAAAGCAGTGTACTATTCAAGTGAACCATTTCTCCATCCCTTCACCCCTATTCTTGAGTGGTGTTAGTAATAAACTTTGTGCTGGGTGGAGGCGCACATTTAGCACGCTTGTGAATTTGGGAAATGTGAAGGTTTGATTGGTCCTTAAACCACATTAGGATGACCTGGCATTGAGAGCATGTGAACATGTCCCAGGCTCAACCCTGTCTGGGTAGTGGGAGCTAATGATGTGGGTAATTGGGAGGATGGGAAGATGGGGTGAGAGGATAAAGAAGGAATTCTAGGTGTGTGAGGGCTGGGAAGGATGGAATGAAGTCAGGAAACAGCTATGAGGGAGTTGACTTAGGAGCTCAGAGAGGTAAGCTTTGCCTAAGACCTCACAGTTGGGGTATTTGAGATGAGCTTTGACCTCAGGTCTGAATCTCACACTCAAGCATCTTCCGCAAGTAACTGGAAGGCCAGCTTGAAATATGATCCTGGGGGTCAACCTTGGAACTCTATGTTGACTCCTGCATATGTATATAAACACACATACACTCCCACACACACGCACACATGGTGGCATCCAGATAGATTTCCTTCTGAGGGTTCAGATAAGACCCAGTTGGTTATTTTGGGTTCCCAAACCTTCAAGAATGGCCAGGGAGGTGCCTTTCTTGAAGACTGAGGTGCTGCAGAATGGTATGGCAAGCACTGGCCTGGGGTCAGCATCCTGTGAGAGCTGCAGTGGTCAGCCATTGCTTCCTATCAGACCAGTACACCCACCATTCTTGTGATTCCACTTTGGTTGCTACTATCTGAGAAGCAAATATACACGGAACACCAGACATACTAAGCATAGTTATGGACCACCATTCACCTGTCCCTCTTATCATGTGTGAATGTCAGCTATGACACCCAGAGCTCTGCCCTACAGTGACCTGGAATGAGATGAGCAGTCACATTCAGCTTGGATACTGCAGCCAACCCTGACTGGCCTCCTTTTTAAAAATACTTATTGGGAGTCGGGCGGTAGCACAGCGGGTTAAGTGCATGTGGCAAGAAGTGCAGGGACCTGCGGAAGGATCCTGGTTTGAGTCCCTGGCTCCCCACCTGCAGGGGTGTCGCTTCACAGGTGGTGAAGCAAGTCTGCAGGTGTCTTATCTTCTCCCCCTCTCTGTCTTCACCTCCTCTCTCCATTTCTCTCTGTCCTATCCAACAATGACGTCATCAACAGCAATAATAACTACAACAATAAAACAACAAGGGCAACAAAAGGGAATAAATAAAAATTTTTAAATATTTATTTATTTATTAGATAGAGACTGAGACCAGGGGTAGATAGAATGGGAGAGAGAAAGAGAGACATCTGCAGCACTGCTTCTCCACCACTCATGAAGCTTTCCCCCTGCAGGTGGGGACTGGAGACTTGTACCTGGGACCTTGCACACTAATCTATGTGCTTAAACAGGTACCCAACCTCCTTAACTGCTTCTTCCAGAACCAGCATTTGATATCCTTTGGGGATCTAGCCTTCCTCCTCTTCCCACCCCATTCTCCATGGACAGTATGGATGATTTCTATAGCTAATGTACCACACCCCTGCAAACTTAGCAGCAACACCAGTCAATCATCTCACAATTCTGGGGGTCAGAGATCCAGTTGACTTGACTGGCTTATATGTTCTAGGTCTTATAAAGGCCAAAAGTAAGGTATTGGTAAGGCTTCACACCTTTCTGGAAGTGCTGGGGGAATAAGGCTTACAAGTGCTTTGAAAAAACTGGTCAGATCCTGTCCTAAGGATGGAGGACTGAGGTTTTCACTCCCTTTGGGCTGCCAGTTGGTGCTGACCCTTGTTGAAGGCCAATAGCCTCCTCATACTGGTCGTATGGCCCATACAGAAGGCAAGCCAAGCTCCTCTCTAGCTTTAGAAGCCCCTCTCTCTTTCTACCATATATTTCTTTTTCTTTTTTAAAATTATTTATAAAAAGGAAACACTGGGGGAGTCAGGCGGTAGTGCAGCGGGTTGAGCGCACGTGGTGCAAAGCGCAAGGATCGGCATAAGGATCCCGGTTCAAGACCCTGGTTCCCCACCAGCAGGGGAGTCACTTCACAAGCAGTGAAGCCGTTCTGCAGGTGTCTATCTTTCTCTCCCCCTCTCTGTCATCCCCTCCTCTCTCCATTTCTCTCTGTTCTATCCAACAATGACGACAACAATAAAATAATAAGCACAACAAAAGGGAATAAATAAATATTATATATATATACATATATATATATATATATATATATATATATATATATATATATAAACACTGAGGGGTTGGGCAGTAGCGCAGCTGGTTAAGCGTATGTGGCACAAAGCGCAAGGACCGGTGTAAAGATCCCAGTTCGAGCCCTGGCTCCCCAACTGCAGGGGAGTCGCTTCACAGGCAGTGAAGCAGGTCTGCAGGTCTTTCTCTCCCCGTCTCTGTCTTCACCTCCTCTCTCCATTTCTCTCTGTCCTACCCAATAATGAATGACATCAACAATAATAATAACCACAACAACAAGGGCAACAAAAGGGGGGAAAATGGCCTCCAGGAGCAGTGGATTCATGGTGCAGGCACCAAGCCCAGCAATAACCCTGGAGGCAAAAAAAAAAAAAGGAAACACTGACAAAAACTATAGGATAAGAGGGGTAGGACTCCACACAATTCCCTTTCTTCCATCTGAGGAAGATGGGTCCTGAAACTGGGGTCTACTATATATTTCTGTCCTCCTCTCCTTTCTTGTCTCCTTTGTACTCCTGTTTCCTCTTTTGCTTTTCAGGATTTAGGCCATCACATTGGGTCACCTAGGTAATCCACTATAATTTTGTGCATGGTCTGTTTTATTTCATGAGAAATAGTTTGAAAGAGAGAAGGAGAGAGGAAGGGAAGGAGAAAAACCCAGATGTGGCATATGTAAAGCCACCAATCAAACATGGGGCCTTAGGTATGCAAACTCTCTGCTCTACCCATTGAGCCATTTCCTGGATGCTGGTATAATTTCGTTTTAAGTTCAGTTGACTTGTAGCTTTATATACATCTGCAAACTCCTCATATTGATTTTCTTTAAAGAAACAGAACCAACAGAATGTGTACACACACACACACACACACACACACACACACTTGGCACACATGATTCTAGAGGGTTGGGAAGTTGAAAGTCTGCAGGGCAGACCAGCAGACTGGAGACTCAGAAAAAATGTACAGTTCAAGTTCAAAGTCTGTCTTCTGGGAAAGTAGGTTTTCTATTTTATTAAGGCCTTCAGTTAATCTCTACATTAAGAAAGTTATCGGCTTTACTTAAAGTCCACCTATTCTCCCAAAGCCAGTTCACCAGGAATCAATTAATAAGTGATTGTCTGGGGCTGGGTGGTGGTGTTCCCAGTTAAGCACACATATTACTATGCACAAGGACCGTGGTTCGAACCCCTGCTCCCCACCTGCACCTGTCTCTTTCTCTTTCCCTTTTTATTTCCCTCTTCTCTCTCATATTTAGCACAGGAGCCTGTATAACCTCTGAGTCCTTGTCCATCTGTGCTCACAGTCCATGGTCACAGCTGGGAACATTCTAGGCTGCATTCATTTCAGGACCAGTTTTCCTCGAGTGGCAAGGATGACCAAGCCTCCCTTCAGATACTGGAAAAATTGGGCCACTCCTTACCATTGGTAGTTCATAGTGAGGGTACAGTCTTGAAGAAACCCACAAGAAGGCTTGACATTCCTGATGGAAGTAACCAGTGACGGTGGAAAGAGGGGTCTATTAGAGGTCTAGACTCATTGTATCCATGGGGAGACCCAAGGCTTCTCTGACTAGGGCCCCAGGTAATGGAGTGGCCTGGTATTGACCAAAAAGATCATCATTAAGTGAGCCAGTCTTTTGGCCTTTTCCAGCTTTCTTACTTGACAAGCTTAGGCTTTCTCCCAGTTGTTAAAGCGTTGAGTGTCATTTATGTATTTTCTTCAAGTTTGGGAGCTACTCTCTGTCCTGACCTAGTTTTCTAGTCCTTTTCTCAACTCTGACACCATCTTCCCAGACAATACTTTCAGTCCACCTATAGATTAGCTATCAAGCTCCACCAAAAATTACCACAGTTATGGGCCCCTAGGAACATAACTAAAATAGACTTCCTAGCTTCTATCCACCCCAAAATCTCTATTATCATTTGCTCTATTCCTACTTTATAGTTCCTGTTCATTAAATATTTTGTCCTAATTTATATCTTACTATATTTCAGCCACCAAGTTGCAGATGTTACTATGATTTCACCCTGAACTCCCTGGGCAGATGACTTTACCCATGTGTTCTGGAACCTCACCTCTCCAGAGCTCTAGCCTACTGGGGAAAGAGAAATAGGCGGGGGCGGGGGGGGGGGGTATGCCAACATCCATGTCCATCAGAGAAGCAATTACAGAAGCCAGACCTTCCATAAAGAATTTTGGTCCATACTCCCAGAGGGGTAATTCTTTTTCTTTTATTTTTTAAAATATTTATTTATTCCCTTTTGTTGCCCTTATTGTTTTATTATTGTAGTTATTACTGATGTTGTTATTGATGTCATCGTTATTGGATAGGACAGAGAGAAATAGAGAAAGGAGGGGAAGACAGAGAGGGGGAGAGAAAGACAGACACCTGCAGACCTGCTTCACTGCCTGTGAAGTGACTCCCCTGCAGGTGGGGAGCCGGGGGCTCGAACTGGGGTCCTTAATGTTGGTCCTTGCGCTTTGTGCCACGTGCGCTTAACCCGCTGCGCTACAGCCAGATTCCCCCAGAGGGGTAATTCTATCAGGACATAAAGAGAGAGGAGGGGGGAAAAAAGGACACTCAGAAGTAGTAGGTATGACTTAGAAAGGAAAAGAAGGCCAGGATCATAGGAAAAAATGGTCAAATGGGCAAATATATATAAATAGGTAATTACAAAAATAATAGTCAACCCATATCTGTGCTCTTGGGAGAACTAATGCAGTTGCCAATAGAGGAAATGGGGACACAGAACTCTGGTGGTGGTTATATTATAACCCTGTTATTTTATAGTTTTGTAAATCAATATTAAATCACTCATATAAAAGAAAATAAAAAGAAGAAGAAAGACAGGAAAAGAAATTTGCTCCTACTCTCCTGTGGATCCTAGTAAAGACAGAGCACCTAACTATGTAACTGTGGAATCTGACTGTTCATCTTTACTTCACACTTTTGCACTTCTAAGTCTTCAAGTCAGGTTGTCATAGCTCACTTTAACATGGTGAGAATAGTGCATTGGGTCTCGGGCACAACCAGGCCCAGAGGACAGAAGTAAAGTGACTATGAGGCCCAAACCTTGATGTCAAATCACTGTCTATTTCAAATGCTTCTCCAACATTTTACACCTAGGGCCCCCTCTCAGCCTGCCTCCCTCTTATCAGGAGACTTATGACTCCCTGGATAATTCAGGCTAATCTTCTCATTTCACGGTCCTTAATCCTTTCACCATCTTTGGGGAAGAGTGAGGGAGGGTTTATTTAGCCTACAGCATCTAGCAGTGATGTGGGCATTTGTTTGTTGGTTTTACTCATTGTCCAAATGTTCATTGATTAGTCTTGCTGGTGATGGTAGGAGCTCCTCATCTGAGAGACTGCAATGCCACCTAACACCCCTCACCCCCAGTTCTCCAGCTGCAGCTCCAGTCCACTGGAGCTCATGACTTGGCCACTGCCTTACTCTGTATGTGGGCACCCACACAGGCCACTCTGGAGTCACTTCTCTCTTGACTAGAAGGTGAAATAGGCAGTCTGCTTTTGATCTAGCAACATTCTCAGGACAGTTGTTATCTGCCTGGTGTTTCATGTGCATTTGCTTTTTGTCAGGGGGATGGGTGGGGATTCTTGTCTCCTTTCTAGGTGTGGAGGGTTCAGAAAGGCCAAATGACTTGCCCAAGGTCACAGCATGGGAGCAGGCTTGACTTTTGTTCTCTCTCTTTTCTCCCCTCCTCCATCTCATCTCGTGCGTGCGTGTGTGTGTGTGTGTGTGTGTGTGTGTGTGTGTGTGTGCGTGCACATGTGCTTGAGTTATTTATTGGCGGGGGCAGAACATCAGTTGGGCATATTCAATGCTGGGGATTGAACTTGGGACCCCATGCCTGCAAGTTCAATGCTCTATCCACCTCCCAGAACTCAAGGCTCTAGAGGGCTTCTGATTCTGCCTCTACCACCTCCATGATGCCATGGACAGTCCTCAAGGTGCCAACCTTTCTTCATCTCCAAGGCAGTTTTCCTTGACTCCTAATTTGAAGTTCTGGCTCAGTTTCCCCTAAGTTCAGCAGAGTTTCCTCTCCAAAGAACAGAAGGTCTTATGCTTCCTGTACTGGGGGGCCCACCTAGCCCCCAAACTTTGGTTGCCTTTTAATAGATTTCTTGGGGAGCAAGTAATTTGTAGCTGGTGCTGGCTAGGCATTCGGCAGGAAGTCCCTGAGGCCTGGAAGGTCAGTCCAGAGCGGCTCAAAGACAGCCGCAGGAGGAAGATGCTGGGTCTGTGCTGGCTGCTCAGTACAGCCGCGAGCCGCCAATTACTGCCCGGTCAGCTTCCTGCCGCAGATGTGCCCAGGGCCAGGGCTTTGAACCCTTGCGGTGAGGCCAGCTTCCAGTAAACAACCCAGGGCAGCGGGCAGATTGACAGCAGGCAGTCGATGAGAGAGGCCAGTGTGCTGCTCACTGCTCAGCTGCCAGATGGACAGGACCTGGGTCCCCGGGGGCGGGAGCCAGAGGCTCAGGGGGATCCTGGCCCATTCTTGGGCAGAAAAGCTTTTGTCATCTCTAGTGGGCTTTCTAGGCCACATTTTCTGGGTCACAGGAGATGATTTTGTTCAGAGTATGTGTCTGGGGGGTGCGGGGGGATGAAGGGGTGAGTGTGGGTCCCCTTCTCAGCCACCAGGCTGGGAGCAGGGGTTTGGAGAAGGAGCACATGCCCTGCTTTTTATACTGCCCCCCAAAAAAGTCTCAGAAATATTTTGGAGGACTGGGGAAAAGCTCATGGTGTAGTACACACATGTTCCCGTGTCTGAGGACCTGACTTTCTGCGACTGGCACGACGTGGGAGGAGGAGGCACAAAGAGAAGTTGCCGTCAGTAGTGGGGAGGCACTGTTATATCTCTCTGTCTCTCTGCTTCTGTGATTGACAAAAATTTAATGGGAGATGTGGAATAACTAAGGTTCGAAGGCCTGGTTAAGACTCAGCTTCAAAAATAAGCAAATTAAACACAACAACAACAAAAAAACAGAAAAAAACCCAGTAACAAACACAAGAAGATGGTGCACCCAGAGATCCCCTGCCTCCAGTCAAGCCAGATGATTACTAGAATGGGATTTTTTTTTAATTTCTTTTTAAAAATCTTTATTTATTTATTTATTTATGAGAAACGTAGGAGGAGAGAGACGTGCTACTGGGGATTGAACTCAGAGAAACTCATGCTTGAGAATCTAATGTTTAATCCATTGCGCCACCTCCCGGTTCATGGGGATTTGTTTTTATTGTTAAATGCTCTTAAACTGTTTAAGGATCATGAACTAGGTTTTTTTTTTTCTTTTAATACTTGTTTATTTGTTTTCCCTTTTGTTTCCATTGTTGTTGTAGTTATTATTGTTGTTATTGATGTCATTGTTGTTAGATAGGACAGAAAGAAATCGAGAGGGGGAGAGAAAGACAGACACCTGCAGATCTGCTTCACCACCTGTGAAGTGACTCCCCTGCAGGTCCGGGGAGCTGGGGGCTTGAACCGGGATCCTTATGCCGGTCCTTGCGCTTTGTGCCATGTGTGCTTGATCTGCTGCACTACTGCCCAATTCCCTAGGTTTCTTTTCTTTTTTTTAAATGAAGATCTTATTTATTTGTGGAGAAGATAAGTGGAGAGAGAGAAAGAACTAGACATCACTGGTATATGTGCTGTTGATGTTTGAACTCAGGACCTCATGCTTGAGAGTCTAATGCTTTATGCACTGCACCACCTCCAGGACCACATAGTTTTTTTTTTAATTAAAAAAAAAATTTTTTTTTAGTATCTAAGGCCCCCTTCTTATTTTATTTTATTTTTTAAAAATATTTATTTAATTTATTTATTCCCTTTGTTGCCCTTGTTGTTTTATTGTTGTAGTTATTGTTGTTGTTGTCATTGTTGGATAGGACAGAGAGAAATGGAGAGAGGAGGGGAAGACAGAGAGGAGGAGAGAAAGATAGACACCTGCAGACCTGCTTCACCGCCTGTGAAGCGACTCCCCTGCAGGTGGGGAGCCGGGGGCTCGAACCGGGATCCTTATGCCGGTCCTTGTGCTTTGCGCCACCTGCGCTTAACCCGCTGTGCTACAGCCCGACTCCCCACATAGTTTTTTAAAAAAATACATATTTTATTTCTTTTTTTTCCTTTAAAAAATTTTTTTTAAATAATTTATTTCTTTATTGGGGAATTAATGTTTTACATTCAACAGTAAATACAATAGTTTGTACATGCATAACATTCCCCAGATTCCCATTTAACAATACAACCCCCACTATGTCATTCATCATCGTTCATGGACCTGTATTCTCCCCACCCATCCACCCACCCCAGAGTCTTTTACTTTGGTGTAATACTCCAATTCCATTTCAGGTTCGACTTGTGTTTTCTTTTCTAATCTTGTTTTTCAACTTCGGCCTGAGAGTGAGATCATCCCATATTCATCCTTCTGTTTCTGACTTATTTCACTCAACATGATTTTTTCAAGGTCCATCCAAGATCGGCTGAAAACGGTGAAGTCACCATTTTTTACAGCTGAGTAGTATTCCATTGTGTATATATACCACAACTTGCTCAGCCACTCATCTGTTGTTGGACACCTGGGTTGTTTCCAGGTTTTGGCTATTACAAATTGTGCTGCCAAGAACATATGTGTACACAGATCTTTTTGGATGGATGTGTTGGGTTCCTTAGGATATATCCCCAGGAGGGGAATTGCAGGGTCATAGGGTAGGTCCATTTCTAGCCTTCTGAGAGTTCTCCAGACTGTTCTCCACAGAGGTTGGACCAATTGACATTCCCACCAGCAGTGCAGGAGGGTTCCTTTGACCCCACACCCTCTCCAGCATTTGCTGCTGTTACCTTTTCTGATGTATGACATTCTCACAGGAGTGAAGTGATATCTCATTGTTGTCTTGATTTGCATTTCTCTGACAATCAGAGACTTGGAGCATTTTTTCATGTGTTTCTTGGCCTTTTGGATCTCTTCTGTGGTGAATATTCTGTCCAAGTCCTCCCCCCATTTTTGGATGGGGTTATTTGTTGTCTTGTTGTTGAATCTGGCAAGCTCTTTATACATGTTGGTTATTAAACTCTTATCTGATGTATGGCATGTAAAGATCTTCTCCCATTCTCTGAGGGGTCTCTTGGTTTGGGTAGTGGTTTCTTTTGCTGTGAAGAAGCTTTTTAATTTGATGTAGTCCCATAGGTTTATACTTGCCTTAGTCTTCCTTGTAATTTATTCGTTTCATTGAAAATGTCTTTAAAATTTATGCGGAAAAAAGTTCTGCCAATATTTTCCTCTAAGTATCTGATAGTTTCTGGTCTAACATCCAAGTCCTTGATCCACTTGGAATTTACTTTTGTATTTGGTGAAATACAGTGATTCAGTTTCATTCTTCTGCATGTTTCAACCCATTGTTTCCAACACCATTTGTTGAAGAGACTCTGCTTTCCCCATGTAATAGTCTGGGCCCCTTTGTCAAAGATTAGATGTCCATAGGTATGGGGCCTCATTTCTGGGCTCTCAATTCTATTCCACTGGTCAGTGTGTCTGTTCATGTTCCAGTACCAAGCAGTTTTGATGACAATGGCCCTATAATACAGTTTGAGATCTGGCAGTGTGATGCCTCCGGTTCTGTTCTTTTTTCTCAAGATTTTTTTGGCAATTCTAGGTCTTTTCTGGTTCCAGATAAACATTTGTAGCATTTTTTCTATTCTCCTAAAAAATGTGCTTGGGATCTTGATGGGGATAGCATTAAATTTGTAGATGGCTCTGGGTAATATATTCATTTTGATGATGTTAATTCTTCCAACCCATGAACATGGAATATCTTTCCAATTCTTTGTGTCTTTTTCAATTTCTTTGAGTAGTGACTCATAATTTTCAGTATACAAGTCTTTCACTTCTTTGGTTAGGTTTACTCCTAGATATTTTATTGTTTTTGTTGCTATAGAAAAAGGAACTGATTTCTGGATTTCAATTTCTTCTTACTTAGTGTTTGCATAGAGGAATGCCACTGACTTTTGAATGTTAATTTTATAGCCTGACACCTTACTGTATTGCCTGATGATTTCCAAAAGCTTCTTGCTGGATTCCTTAGGTTTTTCCATGTATACTATCATGTCATCTGCAAATAAGGAGAGTTTGACTTCTTCTCTTCCAATCTGTATGCCTTTAATTCCTTGCTCCTGCCTGATTGCCATGGCAAGAACTTCCAACACTATGTTGAATCGTAATGGTGATAGTGGGCAGCCCTGTCTAGTACCTGATCTGAGGGGAAATGCTTCCAGTTTTTCACCACTGAGTATGATATTGGCTGTAGGTTTTCTATATATAGACTCCACTATCTTCAGGAATTTTCCATCTATTCCCATTTTTTGTAGTGTTTTGATCATAAAGGGATGTTGTATTTTGTCAAAGGCTTTCTCCGCATCTATTGATATGACCATGTGGTTTTTGGTCTTGCTTTTGTTGATGTGGTGGATCACACTGATTGATTTACGTATATTAAACCAACCTTGCATGCCTGGGATAAACCCCACTTGGTCATGATGAACAATCTTTTTGATATACTGCTGTATCCGGTTGGCTAGAATTTTGTTCAATATTTTCGCATCTATGTTCATCAGAGATATTGGTCTGTACTTTTCTTTTTTGGTTGTGTCCCTGTCTGCTTTTGGTATCAGGGTGATGTTGGCTTCATAGAAGCTGGCAGGGAGTATTCCAGTGTCTTCAATCTTCTGGAAGACTTTTAAAAGTAGAGGTATTAGTTCTTCTTTGAAAGTTTTGTAGAATTCATTTGTAAAACCATCTGGTCCAGGACTTTTATTTTTGGGAAGATTTTGGATAACTGTTTCAATTTCATTAGCTGTGATGGGCCTGTTCATGTTATCCACTTCCTCTTTACTTAGTTTTGGAAGTTGGTAGGTATCTAGGAAATCATTCATTTCTTCCAGGTTCTCTAGCTTGGTGGCATATAGTTGTTCATAGAAGCCTCGCATGATATGTTGAATTTCTGCAGTGTCTGTTGTGATATTTCCTCTTTCATTTACTATCCGATTTATTTGGGTCTTCTCCCTTTTTTGTTTTGTCAGTCTGGCTAAAGGTTTGTCGATTTTGTTTACTCTTTCGAAGAACCAACATTTACTTTCATTGATCTTTTGTATGGTTTTCCTATTCTCAATGTTATTTATTTCTGCCCTAACTTTAGTGATTTCTGTTCTTCTGGTTGCTTTAGGATTCCTTTGTTGTTCTTCTTCTAGGTCTTTAAGATGTGCAATCAGGCTGTTTATTTGTGCCTTTTTTTGTTTCCTAATGTGTGCTTGTATAGCTATGAACTTCCCTCTTAGGACTGCTTTAGCTATGTCCCAAATATTTTGATAGCTTGTGTCCTCATTTTCATTGAACTCTCGAAACATTTTGATTTCTTCCTTGATTTCCTCTTTGACCCAGAAGTTGTTAAGAAGTATACTGTTGAGCTTCCACATTTTGGGACTGTTACTAATCTTTTGTTGATTGTTAAGTGTTAGTTTAATTCCACTGTGGTCTGAGAAGATGCTTGGGATGATTTCAGTGTTCTTGAATTGGCTGATGCTGTCTTTGTGGCCTAACATATGGTCTATCCTTGAGAATGATCCATGTGGATTTGAGTAAAATGTGTATTCCAGTTTCTTGGGATGAATGACTCTGAAAATGTCCAATAGTTCTAGTTTATCTATCTCTTCATTTAGCTCCCTTATGTCTTTACTGATTTTCTTCCTGGATGATCTGTCAAGTTGAGATAGTGGGGTGTTGAAGTCCCCTACTATGATTGTGTTACTGTTAATATATTGCTGTAGCTCTTTCAGTAGAAGTTTGATGTATTTAGATGGCTTCTCATTGGGTGCATAGATATTAATAATTGTTAAGTCCTCTTGATTGACTGATCCTCTGAGCATTAAGTAGTGTCCATTCCTATCTTTTTAAATCTTATCTATTTTAAAGTCTATCATGTCAGATATGAGAATAGCTGTTCCTGCCCTTTTTTGTGGGCCATTGGCTTGAATGATAGTTTTCCATCCTTTCACTTTAAGTCTGTGTTTGTCTTGTTGCGTTAGGTGAGTTTCCTGTAGACAACATATTGTTGGGTTGTGTTTTCTGATCCATCTTCCTACTCTGTGCCTTTTAATAGGTGAATTCAGGCCATTGACATTTATTGATATCAAAGATTGAAGATATTTTAACACCATTCTTGTAGAGTTTTAGAGTGTTTTGATATATGTCCTATTTGTGGTGGTCTGGTTGTTTATAGGAGACCTTTCAGAACTTCTTTCAGGGCAGGCTTGGTGATGGTTGCTTCCTTCAACTGTTGCTTGTCTGAGAAGGTTTTGATATTTCCATCTAGTCTCAATGACAGTCTAGCAGGATATAGTATTCTTGGCTGAAAGCCTTTCTCACTGAGCACTCGATAGATATCTTGCCATTCTCTTCTGGCCTGTAGTGTTTGTATGGAGAAGTCTGCTGCTAATCTTATGGGTTTTCCTTTGTAGGTGACTCTGTGTTTTTCTCTTGCAGCCTTGAGGATCCTTTCTTTATCCTTATTCCTTTCCATTCTAAGTATGACATGTCTTGGTGTCTTTAGGTGTGGGTTAATTCTGTTTGGGACCCTCTGGGCTTCTTGAATCTTTATGTCTTTGGTGTTGTCTAGACTAGAGAAGTTTTCAGCTATTATGACCTGGAGAATGCTTTCTTCCTCTCCTTCTCTTTCTTCCTCTGGTAAGCCAATAGTGCGTATATTGTTTCTTTTGAAGTCATCCCATAGGACTCTGTTGTTGTTTTCAGCATCTCTTAATCTCTTTTTGAGATCTCTTACTTCTTTTTTAGTTGTCTCTAATTCATCCTCAATCTTGCTAATTCTGTCTTCAGCCTCATAGATTCTATTCTCTCTGCCCTCTACTGCTTTCTGGATTTCATCTATTTTGTTGCCCTGCTCTGATACTGTTTTAGCTTGTTCAGCTAGCTGCCTTCTTAGCTCAGCGATTTCAGCTTTCAGCTCTCTAATAACCATGAGATTATTAGAATTTTCTTCCATATTTTCATTTGTTGTTCCTGCATTTCTGATTACAATTTTTTCAAATTCTTTACTCACTCCTGTTATTATTTCCTTAGCTAATGTTTGGATGTTGAACTCGTTGTTTTGTGCTTCACCCTCTGGAGGACTTTTAGCTGGACTCTTGTCCTGGTTCGAGTCTCCAATATTTTTTCTTGTTGTTTTAACCATTTTATATATTATGTTATGAGTTCCCTTTATCAGTACTTTTCAAATTATTGATCACTATTGCCTGGATTGACTTGTGTCTAAGTAATTTAATTAAAGGGTTTACCGTGGTGGAAGTTAACAGTTTTTTCAATCCCTGAGTTGGAGCTCAGTGGTGTAAAAGCCTCTTTGTTTTTCTTCCCTGTAGGCTATGGGAGCCTGAGGGCTTTTAAACCATCAATAGGCTTTTTAGCTTAATCACTGACTCCTGACCAAGAGATAAAGCAGGGTGTGGCAGAGATAATCCAGTGGTTATGCAAAGAGACTTTCACAGCCCCTCAGCTATGCCACCGAGGTATAGGTCTTCTCCTGAGTTTCCCGGTTTGATCTCTGTCCCCTGGTGTCCCTCCCTGTTGCTGCTCCAGATTCTGAGGGTAGTAGCAATGGAGACTCAGAGTTGCACTTGGTGAGTCTCTGGGGAGTCCTTTCCTCCCTTCAGCTGTCCCCTTGTTGTGGAGCAGACTGGAGGTGGTGTCTCCACTGATAAACTGTTGAACTGTTAGCAGTCACTTAATCTCTCCTTAGGCCCCTCTCTCCTCTCTGTCACCAGCCACGCATGTTTGTACTCACGGGTGATTTACTGGGTTCCTGTGGTCATTCTAGTCTTGTCTTGTTTCGGTCCGGGTGGTCTCCTTTGGTATTCCTAGTTGATCCTGGAGAGGAGAGGAGAGGAGAAAAAGCGATCTGCTGCTTGTAGCTCCGCCTCCGGAAGTCGAATCCATATTTTATTTCTTATTTCATGTCGGGTTCTCCCTGACAGGTAGTAGCAAGGAGGGAGATCTGGACCAGCTGGACCCCTCTTCTGGGGCTGAGCGGAAGGGAGACTTGAGAAAAGAAAAGACACCAAGTCGGGAGTCCTGTTAAGGCAGTGACTCGCTTTATTAAGGAAAAGGCCATTCTTTATAGGCAGGGGGTAGAGGTAGGGATGGAAAGGTAGGGTGAGATGACGTTAGAGGTGGTGTGAGGTGGGACCTATGCGCTTTACGCATCATCAGCTGGAGGGCAGAGGTGAATTCAGGCATGGCCTACAGGAAACGCTGTGTCACTCTGAGGAAGTGACCACAGCGAAACTCGAGCCAGGCTTACGGAGTGTCTGCTGGGCCTAGATCGGGGCCAAGCAGGCTCCAACAATTTCATATAAGATATATAGAGTATTTCACTTGAAAATAAAGTTAGACCACCATTTTAGCACAAGTGACTCTGAGGATTGAACCTGGAGCTTCAGACATACAAGTTGGATTGTCTAACAGCTGTGCTGTTTCCCTGGCCTCTTGAACTATTTTTTTTTAAACTTCTCAACTGATTAACAAAAACTACACAAGTTGAAGGTACAGACTTTGATAGTTCTATATATTGGAAAGAAGCATATATACTCAGTAATATCACCACAATCAAGGCAATAAACAGATTCGTCACAGAAGTTTCCTGTGTCCCTTTTCCCGTGTGTGTGTGTGTGTGTGTGTGTGTGTGTGTGTGTGTGTGTAATGTATAGTGCTTAGTGTGAGAAGTACCCTCTTGACAAACACTGAAGAGCTCAATCCCATTCTGTTAACTCCAGGCACTGTGTTGTACTGGATTTTGAACTATTTTTTTTCTTTTTTTTTTTTTTATTTAAGAAAGGATTAATTAACAAAACCATAGGGTAGGAGGGGTACAACTCCACACAATTCCCACCACCCAATCTCCATATCCCACCCCCTCCCCTGATAGCTTTCCCATTCTCTATCCCTCTGGGAGCATGGACCCAGGGTCATTGTGGGATGCAGAAGGTAGAAGGTCTGGCTTCTGTAATTGCTTCCCCGCTGAACATGGGCGTTGACTGGTCGGTCCATACTCCCAGCCTGCCTCTCTCTTTCCCTAGTAGGGTGGGTCTCTGGGGAAGCTCCAGGACACATTGGTGGAGTCTTCAGTCCAGGGGAGCCTGGCCGGCATCCTGGTGGCATCTGGAACCTGATGACTGAAAAGAGAGTTAACATACGAAGCCAAACAAATTGTTGAGCAATCATGGACCCAAAGCTTGGAATAGTGGAGAGGAAGTGTTAGGGGGGTACTCACTGCAAACTCTAGTGTACTTCTGCTTTCAGGTATATATTTTGCAGTAGTTTACGGATACATGTGAACATATGCTCTCTCTCACAGAAACTGGTGTATATCTAGGTTTTGGGACTTTGTTAGAAAGTGAACCACCTGAGATGGAATTAGAGTATACTATGAAAGGAAAGGTCTCACCCGAGTAATGGAAGCTGACGGGTTGTCATTCCACATGTGAAGTCTCTGGACACAGTCTGAAGTGAAGCATGTTGAGGTGGCAATCGTTGTATATTTTGAACTATTTGACAAAGGGCATTCCAAAAAGTGTACAGGCCACTATACACTCCTGCAACGAACACCCCAATGCTCATCTCATTGTCTTGTCACTGAGGCTGAACGTATCATTACAGCACATCTTTGCTGGATCTGGTAGTGAAAACAGTGTGAGCCACAACCAAGTTGCAGTGGTTATGCCTTTCTCCTTGCCTATGAGATTTCCTTGCCAGCCTCTGCTCGCCATCCTTTTGCCTTGTCCTCATCTTTACCTTCCAGGCAGACTTTTAAAAACATTTTTAAATTTTTATTAGTGATTTAATATTAATTTACAAAATTAAATGCTAACAGGGGAATAATTCCATACCGTTCCTACCAATAGAGTTCAGAATCCCCAATCCCTCCACCTCAATTCTCCTAAGGCTGCAGACATGCGTTAACAACTATCATATCTACAACTATCTGTCTACATTTGTCCATAATTTCTAGGTCCAGTCCTCTCTTCCCCTTCATGCCACTCATGATCCTATTACTACATCCAAATGTCTCTCCCTTTTTCCTCCTCTCTTTCAGGGTCCTGATGAAACTGAAGTTCAGAGCCCTCTTATCCTCTTTCTCCTATCACTTTTCCCCCACTGGGAGTATGGATCAAAATAGTTTCAGGGGTGCAGAAGGTAGGAGTGCTGGCTTCTGTAACTGCTTCTCCACTGGACATGGGCATTGGCAGTTTGATCCATACATCCAGGACAGACAGACTTTCCATCCTGGCCTCTGTCAGTGATTTCCTCCTACAGTTTGACAACTCCTGGACTTCTCTACCCGGTTTAGACGTCCAACATGACAAGTCCCAAAGGGACCCATGTGAACTTTCCTGCCACCTTCCACCTGCTGCCCAAGTCCTCAGACCCTGGAAACCAGTCACTCTAATTTTTCCCCTGCCCCACAAAGGCAAACACTAAGCCATCTGACTTCCAGTATCATTGGAGACTATGAGAATGGGAGATGGGACACTAGGTAGACAGATTCTTTCCTTCTTGCTGTCATTACTGCCATCCCCAGGAGTCCAGGACACTTACCTCTCCTTCTTGCTCCATGGCTGTCATTCCCTTTCTGCTCTCCCGTTCCCAGCTGCTCCCTGTCAGGTCTGTTCTTTGACCAGCAGCCAGAATGATTCCATGACGTGTTGATGTGATCAAGTCACTCTGCTGATTAACACCTGGCTCATTACGGCTGAGGTCCTGCCATGCTTCCCACTTCCCTTCTCCTACCTCTATTCTCACCAAATACCAGGCTGATTTGTGCTTCCCTTGGTCTGTTTGAACTGTCCCCTGTGCCTGGAAGGTGTGGTCCAGCTGCCTGTAGGATACCTTGTCTGTGGGTGACATCTCTGCTCAAACTGCCTGTTCTTCTGAGAGGGGTCATGTTGCTTCTCTGTTTAAAAACTTTCTGTGGGTTAAGCACATGTAGCACAAAGTGCAAAGACTGGCGTAAGGATCCCGGTTCGAGCCTCCGGCCCCCCACCTGCAGGAAAGTCACTTCACAGGCGGTGAAGCAGGTCTGCAGGTGTCTGTCTTTCTCTCCCCGTCTCTATCTTCCCCTCCCCTCTCCATTTCTCTCAGTCCTATCTAACAACAATGACATCAATATCAACAATAACTACAACAACAATAAAAAACAAGGGTAACAAAAGGGAAAATAAATATAAAAAAACAAGGGTAGCAAATAAATAAATAAATTAAAAAATAAAACACAAAACCTCCCCACTGCCTCAGGACAGTCCCAGGCTTCTGTGAAAGCCTAGAAGTCCTTTTATAATGGAAGGCCACCCATCTCCTAGTCTCACTTCCCAGCCCAACCTGCCCACAGCTACATAGACCTGCCCTCGAGTTTGTAGGCCAGACATGTCCTATCATCTCTCCGTGTCTCATAGGTGCTGTTCCTTTTGTTGGAAATGCTGCCCTTGTTTTCCTACTGTCATCCTTTAATCCTGCATTTCAGTTTTGCCTCCTCCAGGAATCCTGCCTGACTGATTATGTGAACATGTCTACCTGAAAATTTTTTCTTTTTTTTTTTTAATTAAAAAATATGTATTGGGTAGAAACAGGTTGAGAGAAGAGAAAGAGATAGATACAGATAGATACCTGCAGCCCTGCTTCACCATTTGCAAAGCTTTCCCCCTGCAGGTGGGAAGTGGGGGCTTGAACCTGGGTCATGGTGGCTGAATCTTTTTTCTATGGGGAAGGAATCCCATTTTCAGTGGCCCACCTTCTAGGGACCCAAGGCTTTTCTCACTGTCTGGTCATGGATCTATCTCTGGTTTTTATGAGCCTCAGTTTCTCTTTCTGTTCCTTCCCCATGTCAGAGTCCCAAATTCTCTGCCTCTTGGGTTATGAAAACACCCAAGTATTCTGTGAGGAGAGACAGGGGCTAAGAACTTGAGTTTTGGGAAGGGAAGGTCTGGGTTGAAGTTATGGGCCACTTTGCTCAGCAGTTACGTACCTTCTTTTGCCATCTGTAAGCTGCAAGCCATAAAGGTACACCACTCATAGGGAGGCTATAACATCAGTGGGGTAGAGCCATTTCAACAATTTAACACAGGGGCCAGGTAGTGGCACACCTGATTGAGTGCAAATGTTGCCAAATGCAAAGACCCACCTACAGGGGGGAATGTTTCATGAGCGGTAAAGCAGTAATGCAGGTAGGCCTCTCTCCCTTTCTCCCTCCCTTCCTTCTTCCCTCCCTCTTTACCTTGCCCTTCCCTCTCTATTTCTCTTTCTCTTCAATAAATTAATAAGTAAATAAAATATTAAAAAAAGACTTTAAGACAGCAATTGACACGTGAAAAGGTGTTAGCTAATAGATGTTAACCATGATGATTCGACTAGGTAAGGAAAGTGTTTTTTTTTCTTTTTAAAAATTAATTAATTGTTGGATAGAGACAGTGAGAAATTGAGAGTGGCAGGGGAGATAGAGAGGAAGAGAGACACCTGCAGAGAGACACCTTCTTCACCAATCATGAAACTTCCCTCCTACAGGCGGGGACCAGAGTCTTGAACCTGGGTCCTTGCACACTGTAACATGGCACTTAACCAGGTGCGCCACCACCAGGCCCCCCCCCCACCCCCCGGAAAGTTTTATGTAAATTTTTTTAATATAAATTCTAATTTGGCACAGAAGAAGAGGGAGGTGTTCTCATGATTTCTTTGTGATTTGCACAGCTCCCCCTCCAGCTTAATACCTGTGGGGCGTGGCAAACTCAGGGTTCATCCCATATCCTGGAGCTAAGTAATTAAGGCTCCACTTAAGGCAGTTGGGATCCTGTGGGTCTTAGAAGGGCTGCAGAATCAGTGAGGTGTCTCAGTTGAGCCTGAAACAGTTGAGGGGAGGGGCCATGCTGTCCCATGATGCCCTCCCACTGGCCCTGTGAGTCTGTGCCATGTGGTGAGGCTTGGCACCTGGATTCTGGGTCAGGGGCCTGGAACCTGGAACAGCTGCTCTAATTCATGCAAAGGAAGGTGCCAGGTTTGCCCTGTCTATTTATAGCTTATTTATGAAGACGGAAAAACAAGGACCCAGTTGCCTTAGCAACCAAGTGCATCATGGGCTGCTTTCTCTGCAATGGGAAGATAGCCAAGTCTCCTTGTGGGGCACCCCTGGATGTGTGTGTGTCCTGACAGAGGAGGGGGTGAGTCCTACTCCAGGACCCTAGCAACCTGCAGGTTGGGGAGAGGGTACTTGCAGGGTCTTCGGGTAACCCAGGCAGATAATATGGACTGGGCACATCTCCACTCTGTGCTGGGTGTGTCCTCTGTCGTCTTGCCTTGTGCTGACTCCTGGTTTCCAGGTGTCCACTCTGCTGCCTCACACCAGCTCTCCGCCGGCCCCATCTTGTTTATATTCTGGAGCTTAGCACAGAGAACTGGAGGCACTGTTCCCAGACCACCACTGAGAGCTAGCACCAAGAAGGGGCTTCATGAACACACACACACACACACACACACACACACACACACACACACACACTGAATGAATGAATTAAACCATTTTCACCTCACTCTGCAGGTTCTCACTTGGCACGTAGAGAAGTCAGAGAAACATTGCAATACTTTGCAGGTAAGGAAACTGCAGTTCAGCGAGATAAGAGATGAGCCTACATTCAAATGCACACACTGATAGGATAGGATAGGATAGGAGTTCTGCAGGTAGAGATCTTATTTTGCCCTGCCACAGCCCCAGGGAACATGGTGACATGGGTTCCAACTAGGCCATACTTACCAGTGTTGGGGAAATGGTGTTGTGTATGGTCTAGATCTGGAAGGGGTGTGCTTGGCCTCTTGACTCTGATGCTTAGTGGCTGTATGACTCTGAGTCACCCAATTTAAATACCTGGGTGGCAGTTACATCCTATGTGAAGAGAGAGGGGCTGAGCTGCTGAGCCCTGACATTTTTCCAGTTCCTCTCTGGTTCCCTGAGGGCAGCACTGTGTCTGTCTCTTGATCTTCCTAGGGGTGACAATTTCTGGGTGTCTGGGATGATCATGTAATCCTCTATAGACAACAGAACAGAACATTAACTGGGTGTGCTCCTCAAGAAATGGCTGTCCTTACTATATATAGTGAGGAAACTGAGGCATGGAGAGTTTGGTGGTCTGTTCCCCCCCCCCCCCAATCTCCCCAGGTCACAGCAACAAATCCAGAGCAGAAGAAGTGGCCTTACTTATTCTGTGGGCTTAGTGGTTTTGTGAGGATTAAGCTGACTGGCATCTAGCATGGAGAACTGGAGGTGCAGTTCCCAGACCAGGTGAGTCACAGGGCCAGCAAGTATGTTGAAAGGGAGGCTGAGGCTACCAGCTCTATGTGCTGGGGACCCCAAACTGCCCCAACACTAAGGGCCCTGCTCAGGTAGAGTGGTTTTGCTTCCTCTGGGCTATGCCTCTCAAAGGGCCAGGCTTGGGCTGCTGGAGGCTGTCTATCGCCCTCTGCTGGTCCCTGACAGCCTCTGCGGAGGCAGCTCTAGAGGCTTTAACAGTTAAAAGGCCCTTCCTGGGTTCCACCTGGGTGAGAAACTTATAGAAGAGAACCCACTAAGATGAGCAATGCCTGTTGAACAAACTGAATGCACAGATCATTTCCACACCTTCCTGGGCTTTTCTGGTTCTCATCCAGATACTACAACCAGACCCAGAGGCTCAGTACCACTCCAAACCTGGGTGCTACAAGCTGGCCTAGCTTTCCTTCTCTGCCGCTGCCGCGGACTTTGCGGAACCAGGAATTCTGCTTGACTTTGTTTCCCCCTCCTCTTCAAGCCCTGGATCGTTTTTCTGTCCTAGTTTCTTTGAGCTCTCACTCCAATCTTTTTTTAAAATATTTATTTATTTAGTCTCTTGTTTTATTGTTGTAGTTATTATTGTTATTGATGTCGTTGTTGTTGGATAGGACAGAGAGAAATGGAGAGAGGAGGGGAAGACAGAGAGGGGGGAGAGAAAGACAGACACCTGCAGACCTGCTTCACTGCCTGTGAAGCGACTCGCCTGCAGGTGGGGAGCCAGGGGCTCGAATCGGGATTCTTATGCCGGTCCTTGTGCTTTGTGTCACGTGCGCTTAACCCGCTGCGCTACCACCTGACTCCCTCTCACTCCAATCTTATGACTCTCTGGGTAACTAGTGTCCTACTTCCATCTTGTTTTCCCATCTCCCCAGTTCTGGGCAGAGAGGCATCTTGGGACTTTTCTCATTCCAAATTCGAACCCTGAAGTGTATTAGTTGGTTCTACCTGACACAAACTGGGTGGCTTAAATAGTGGAACTTTATTCTCTCTCAGTTCTAGAGGTTAGAAATCTGGGGGATTGGGCAGTGGTAGCGCAGCAGGTTAAGTGCACATGGCGCAAAGCACAAGGATTAGTCTAAGGATCCTGGTTCCAGCCCCCGGCTCTCCATTTGCAGGGGCATCGCTTCATGAGCAGTGAAGCAGGTCTGCAGGTATCTACCTTTCTCTCCCCCTCTTTCTTTCTCATCTCTTTCCATTTCTCTCCTATTCAACAGCAACAACAACATCACTGCTGATGTTGACTTAGGTAGTTGATAGAATATTTATTTATTTGCCTCCAGGGTTATTGCTAGGGCTCGGTGCCTGCACTTCGAATCCACTGATCCTGGAAACCATTTTCCATTTTTGTTGCCCTTGTTATTGTTGTCATTGCTGTTGTTGTTGTTGGATAGGACAGAAGGGGACTGAGAGGAGGGGTGGGGAGAGAAAGACACCTGCAGACCCACTTCACTAAGTGACCCCTGCAGATGGGGGGACCAGGGCTTGGACTGCGATCCTTAAGCCGGTCCTTGCGCTTCATGAACGCCATGTGCGCTTAACCCGCTGCACTACCTCCCGGCTCCCACATCATTCCTTTCTATAGTTGAGTAATATTCTGCTGTACTATTTTGCGTATCCATTCTTCAATCGATGAGCATTTAAGTTGTTTCTATCACTGGCTATTATGGATAATGCTACTTTGAATATGTATATGCAAGTTTTTGTAAACACACGATTTCAATTATCTCGGGAATTTATTGAAGAGAAAAATCACTGGTGTTATGTTTAACTCTTTATTGACATTGTTTTCTGGAGCAACTGTACTATTTTCCATTCCCCCTAGTCATGGTGAGGGTTCTGATTTCTTCACATGCTCTCCACACATGAAAATTTCTGTCTTTTTGAGTACATCTATCCCAATAAGTGTGAAGTGATAGCTTTATGTGGTCTTTAAACAACAATATTAAAATTTACTTATTTATTAATGAGAGAAAGAGGGAGACAGAATCAAAACACATATGCAATTCTGATGATTGAATTTGGGATCTCATGCACGGAAATCTGCCACTCTAGTCAGTGTACAACACCCCAGCATTGTGATTTTTATTTGCATTTACATAATGGTCAAGTTGGAGCATTTTTTTTTATGTGCTTATTGTTAATTTTACAGAATTGGAGAGTTAAAAGGATTTGCTTGCACTAGGAGATGGTGGGGCTGTAGCTGGAATTTGGGCATATTTTTCTCTGAAGCCTCACAGAGCCCAATGAACAGCAGAAGGCATTGGATCTGATTGTATCTACCTACCCTGGGCAAGTCCTTTCCAACTCCAGGTGTCAGTTTCTCCTCCACTCCACTTGGGGCGACATACTCCAAACATCTGCTGCTCCTCTGGGAACACGTAACTCTAAGATCAATCACCTTCGAGCGGAGTTTACTCCGCCCTCTCAGTCAGGTCACCATCGCCACCGGAAGTTCTCTGCTCTTTTTGTTTGCTCCCTCCCCCGGCCCGGAAGTACTCTTTGGAGAAGATGGCGGCTCTATCAGTGTGTGAGCCGCCGGTCGGAGGTTTTTCTTTTGATAACTGCCGCAGGTACGGCCAAGCCCGGGACGGAGTTCAAGTCGGGGGTGGGAGTGTGGTGTCGGGGTCGGAGCTGGGCTGTGGCGCGATCGGGAAAGTCCGAAGGTGGGGCTGACGGCGGGGCGAGCGGCCCTCATGCCCGTGTGACTCAGGGCAACCCGGGCCTGGCTTGGGCTTCTCCCGCGGCCGGGTCTCCTCTCCCACTAACCAGGGCGCTCGGGTGCTCTCCATCTCCTCCCCTTGGGAATCAGTCGTCGCGAACGAGATAGTATTCCTAGTGTTGGGAGGATTTGGTGAACAGAGGCTCCTGAAAGAAAGTATTTCTCCCCTTAAGAGTTTTTTTTTTTTTTTTTTTTTTTTGGCAATCTTCATTCCATTCCGCGCGGCATGGTCCTGCTCTTCACTTTATTCTCTGGTTTTTGCTCTCAGAAATGCCTTCTTGGAGGCCGATTTTGCAAAGAAAGGGTATAAACTTCCCTCGGCCCGGAAAACTGGGACGACTATCGCGGGGGTGGTGTATAAGGTAAGCTGGGACTGGCTGAGAACAGTAGTGACTGAACAAGAAACGGCCCACTCGGTCTCCTTTACTGTCGGGAAGGGCGCCTGTTAATATGTCTGCCCGTTAGGAGAGATGATGTTTGGAGGTTTTGTGCGATTATCAGCAGTTTATATTCTTTATTGGCTTTGCAGTATTTGACTGAAGCAGGCCAGTGTGATGGGAGAACACAAGGTGAGGGCCAGACAATTCTTGTCTTAACTGTTAATTTATTTGCTGTTTCTAGCTTTGGGCTGGCTATCACTTTTCTTAGAGCCAATTTTTCTCCATCCATATTAAATGGACATCGTAACTCCTGCCTTAAATTTGTAAAGTGTCAAAAAGAGATGTTGTGAAAGGTGATGAGCGACACCTGTTAAAAAGTAATGGACAGTCTGGGGACTTAGCATGGTAGATATGCAAAGAAAAGATTTTCAACCTTAGACTTGGAGGGGCCAGGTTCAATCCCAGGCTCCACCATACGCCAGAACTGAGTAGTACTCTGTTTAATAAATTAATAAGACACCTGACATTTCTGTCATCTTAATCAGGCATGTTTTGGAACTTCATTTGAAATCGAATCACAGTTATTACTACCTACTCATGATTCAACCAGCAAAGCTTATTAATAACTTTTTAAAAAGATTCTGAAAGTATAGCATAATACTTTGGGTAGGAGTTTTGGCAGGGGTGGGGGATGGCAGTAGTAAGGAATGAAAAAATTGTTTTCCCTATAGAGCTGTGGTTTATACATGTAAAATTAAGACAGAAATCTTTCCCCCCTTTAAATAGGATGGTATAGTTCTTGGAGCAGATACAAGGGCAACTGAAGGGATGGTTGTTGCTGACAAGAACTGTTCAAAAATACACTTCATATCTCCTAACATTTAGTAAGTATTGATTGGTTCAAATAGTTCTTAAGGTTTTCAAACTTTACTATATCCCTCATTAAAACATGTTAAGCAGCCCTAGAGGTGGTGAAGTAAACAAGGCCTTGGATTTGGAAACATGAGGTCCCAAGGTTGCATGTACCAGAATGATGCTCTGGTTCTCTCTCCTTTCTCTTGTGTCAATAAATTAAAAAAAGGAAAATAAAATGACTTGTATTTTCTTTCTGTTTCCTTAAATGGCATTTCCATTAACGTCTAAAATGTCATCCTGAAGTCAGCTGTTTTGTCATCATTTCAGTTAGTATCTAGCTCTTTGTTATGTCTGTCTCTTAAAGTTAATTTCTTTCTAACCTCTCTGCTAAGACCATAGTTCATATTTCTTTCTCAGTGGGAACCTTACAGCTGTCATTTCATTGGCTTCTTTGCGTCTGATTTCTTCTCCATCTTATTGCTTACCTGCTTTAAAGGATTTTGTAAAACTCTTAGCTGATGGTGTCCTTTTGCTCCTCCTTCCCTGTCTTCCATTCTTTTGTCACTTTGGTTCTTTGTTCCAGATAGAGACAGGGAGTGTCAGTGAGAGGAGTGACACCAGAGCACTGCTTCACTGTGAAGCTCCCCTTTGCATAATGCTTCCATGTTGTAAGGAGTATGTAGGGAGGCTTAAAACTGGGTCCTAGCACATAGTAAAAGTGTACTGTAGTGTGCGAGCTATCTCCCACTCCCTCTATTCCTTTCCTCATGTAAAACTCTAGTCAGGCCATGGCAGAGCTCAGCAGGTGCATGCTTTACAGACTTGAGACTCCAGACCACAGACTTCACATCTGCATACTGCATTCAGAATTAGATTCAAACTCTATCATATTTAAGACTTTGCTTAATATCAATTTTACCTTTTCTTTTTTTGATAAAGACAAACTGAGGGGGGAGGGAAAGGAGAGAGGAGAGCTGTAGCACTGCTTCACCTTGTGAAGCTCCCCCCCCACACACACATGGGGGTTGAGGGTTGGGTACACAGTAATTTGTGTGCTCTACTGGATGCATCATGACATTGCCCAGAAAATTACCATTTCAGCTTAATTTAGCAGCCATCACATACTGCTCTAGGTACATCTGAGATGTCAGATCTCTCATGCTTTGGGAGATGGGTGGATAGTTCATTGGGCAGGGTGTGTACCTTGATATATGTGTGGCCCCAGTTCATGCCACAATGCCTGGGGAAAGGCCAGTACTGTTGTGTCTCGTGTGTTCACCCCCCCCCCCCACCTGTTTGGCTGTATCCAAAATAAATGAAGAAGTTGGCCTAGGAACAGTAGGATTCCACATGTGTGATACCCTGCCTCCAGAAACAAATCAAATATTAGGATTGATTGCTTTCTCCTTTAGTTTTCCGCAGCATTTTGCACATATGCTATTATTATTGTATTTTGTGAGTTGTTACAATTTTTGTCTATTCTAGTTTCTTAACTGCTAAGATTATGTCATGTTTTCTTTATTCGGAACACTCAGAATGATTAGTATGTGGTACTTAATACTTGGTGATTGTGGGATTGTAAGACTTAAAAGCAAATTTAATAAGAAAAAGGGAAAGAAGGCATGCAGAACACCTCTCCTGCATGTGTAATGTGGGCGGTTGAATGAGGGGCCTCAGGCATGCAAGTAAGCCCTGCCCTGTACCTTCTAAGCTACCTTCCCTGCTGCCGAATTGCAACTTTTTAGCATGCCATGCTCTTTGGTGCAACTTGAATGCATTTTATGATTAGTAAAATAAGACTATTTGGGAGCACAGAAACTAATTTGAAATATTCCATGGGGTCATAGAGAAATATATTCCTATACAATTACATGTATATTCTCAATTTTGTGTTTGTATAAGACTGGTTAGAACAGCTACCATGCACATGTACTCACAAGCATCAGTGTGCTTGTATTTTAGAAGTGATCTCAGAAGTTCTTCTAATTGAGCCTTCTGATAATTGATTTTCATTCAAGTTTCTGGTGGTATATTTTAGTTGTTGTGGTGCTGGAACAGCTGCAGATACAGACATGACGACCCAGCTCATTTCTTCCAACTTGGAGCTGCATTCCCTTTCCACTGGCCGCCTTCCTAGAGTTGTGACAGCCAATCGGATGCTGAAGCAGATGCTTTTCAGGTAAGCTTCCAAGATGAGGATTTCTTTAATCTTTTTCTCACATCTTAGATTTTTCAGCCAGGGAAACGTAGAAAAATCTTTGATTTTTCAAAGCTTGAGAAAAATCTTTCAGGAATGCACAGTTTGCTCTAGCAATCAGTTACTAAAAAGCTGCTTTAATTTCATCACACATGATAACATTTGAATTTATGGGGTCTTTTTCTTCAAGAGTAGATTACAAGTGAGCATTTGAGGCATTGGTGAGACAAAGCTGTATTCCCGAGTATGTGTGGCATCTGGCGACATCTGGCATCAGATTAGTATAAAGTTAGAGCAGCAGTGCAAAGAGGTCTAATTGAAGGATAGCAAAAAATTTGTTTTCATATTCCTAACGATAGGGTGATGAAACATAAAGTCTGACATTGGAGTCTATTTTTTGTTTTATTTATTTTTTGCTAATGAAACATAATTAAGAACGTTTAAAAAAAAAAAAAGCCTAGGGAGTCGGGTAGTAGTGCAGCGGCTTAAGCGCACATGGCGCAAAGTGTAAAGACCAGAGTAAGGATCCCGGTTCGAGCCCCTGGCTCCCCACCTGCAGGGGAGTTGCTTCACAAGTAGTGAAGCAGGTCTGCAGGTGACTTATCTTTCTCTCCCCCTCTCTGTCTTCCCTTCCTCTCTCCATTTCTCTTTGTCCTATCCAACAACGACATCGTTAATCTCTACAACAATAAAACAACAAGCGCAACAAAAGGGAATAAGTAAGTAAAAAAAATAAAAAGCCCAGCCTTTTTCATAATAAGAGTTTATCCAGATGGAGTTCATCTTGTCAATGTTTATAAACATAAATGATCGATTTTTTTTTTCCTCTTTGAGGATCAAAGCTGACAACAAAATGAAATAACTTGTTTTTTATTTTTTTTTAATTTTTAAAAAATTTATTTTCCCTTTTGTCGCCCTTGGGTTTTTTTTTATTGTTGTAGTTACTGATGTCGTTGTTAGATAGGACAGAGAGAAATGGAGAGAGGAGGGGAAGACAGAGAGGAGGAGAGAAAGATAGACACCTGCAGACCTGCTTCACCACTTGTGAAGTGACTTCCCTGCAGGTGGGGAGCTGGGGGCTCAAACCGGATCCTTAGCTGGCCCTTGCATTTCGTGCCACACGTGCTTAACCCACTGTGCTACTGCCCGACTCCCATGAAATCACTTATTTTTGGCTGTGAGTGTAGTAACATTAACATTAACCAGTTTTTCTGTCTTTCTGCTAAGTGCTTTGTGCATGATCTCCTTTTACCTGTTGAATTTTGGGATAGAGACATGATAACTTCAATTGATAATGTAAACTGACTGCCTCTTAAAGAAGAGCAGTCGATTGTTTGACTTATGCTTCACTGCGTACTGATTCTCACTCAGTTATTTCTCTTCTCTTTTTCAATGGTCTCATCATTATTTTATATTTGATTAGCTCTCCACTGTTTTCACATTTTAAGTTACTTTCTCTTGCTGTCAAGAGAGGTAGTGTATTATAGCAGAAAGAGCTTGAACATTTAGTATTGGGTTGGACTATGGTTTTTCCTTCTGGGATTTGCGTTACCCTCCAGTAAATGCTTCTTTTCCTTTCTTTGTAGCATACTCATGATGTATACCTTAGAAATTGTTATGAAAATTTAAGAGGAGCAGGAATAAAAACGAAGATTGTAACCAGAAAATTACAGGCCAGGTTCACCTTGTAGAGAGATTTTATTTGGGTTATACAGTGCTGTGTAGTCTGCTCTGTTCACACCACCCCCCCATCTGAAATTAAAAGGTTCCATCCTGGTAGACCCATGCACATGCATACATGATTCCACTGCTTTTGGAGCACTTCTTTGGTTTTTTTTTCTTCCCCCCTTTTAAAAAAACTTTTGAGAAAAAGTTGAGAGAAATGGTACTGTAAAACCTAGGGATAATCTTCTGGAGTTAGTGGATTTTGATTTTAGAAGTGGAAACTAGTATCTTGCCTGTCAACCTGTTTCATTTCTCTCTGCTGATTTCCTGTGAACTTACATGTCTTCATCTGTAAGTTTAGTGTGACCCCTGAGTTCTCAGTGAGTATGAAGCTTAAGGAGACTTTGTAACAAAGTCAGAAATATTTAGCAGTTAATAGCTGAGACCAAGATTTATGAATTATATAGACTGGAAATTCACTCATAGTTGTTTCATTCCTTCTCTGGCTGTATTGAACCCTTGTGTTAGTGATTTTCTTTCTTTTTTTTTTTTGTACATAATCACTATGCTAATCCTGGAGAAGTATTGCCTATTAAATTCTAATACAATCTGAGAACTTGCAAAAGCACATCTGTTGTCAAAATTTCTAAAGACATTTGATTATGATTTTAAGTACAAAGCTCCCTCTGGTGGTTTGTGCCATGCATTACATTTAAAATAGTTTTTAAGCATGTCAAATTGGAGTAATCAGTACGTAGAGGTTCACTGCGATGTCATTTAAAGCGTTTAGCTAAATATGAAAACAGATGTGTCTGCTAATTGTTTTAGGATGTATGGGGAACTAAAATATCTTTTTCCAGTGTTTCACTATTTTGAATTTAATATACTTAGTGGAAGTTAAAATTTCTCGACAGTTTTGAGGACATTGTGAAATGTAAACCAAGCAATTTTGGTCCCTTATGTTTTTGATATTTTTATTGATTTACAAAAGAAATGGTCTGGTTGAAAAAAATTTATTTATTCATTTTATGTGAGATAGAGAGCAGAGCAAAGCATCATTCTAGCATATGTGGTGCTGGAGATTAAATCTGGATCCTCATGCATGGAGGATCCACAGCAGTTCTCTTTTTTTTTTTTCCCTTCTCTGTGTGTGTCTAGCTACGGCCTACTTTTTATTTTTAAGAGAGAGAGAGACAGAGACAGAGACACCATAGTACCAGAGCTTACAGGAACTTGATTCTTGGCTGTGTATATGAAAATGTGTACATCTTACTGGGTTAGCTATCTCTGTTTCTCTATGTCAGTTTTATTTTAATCACCACTAGGGTTATTGCTGGGGCTTGGTGGCTGCATTATGACACCACTGTTCCCAGTGGCCATTTCTTTTTCCTTTTTTCTTTTGTTTTTTCTGACAAAGAAAGAAAGAGAGAGAGAGAGAGAGAGACCGAGACCCCCAGAGGGAGACAGAGACAACTGTAGTACCATTTCACCACTACAGATGTGGATTGGGGGCTTGAACATGGGTCCTACACATAGTAATAATGTGCATTTTATCCAGTGTGCCCCTGATCAGCCCCCTCTAAATTAAATTTTATGGAGTTCATTAACTTGCCAAAAGTGAATCAGGCACTAGCCTGGTGGGAATGGTGTGTCTATTGATTTTGGCTTCTCATTCCAATGTCCCAAAATTTAATCTGAACTCTGTTGCTAGCTCATGTGAGTTTGTACCAGTTTCTCTCTTCCTCTGGGCCTCTGTTTCTTCATGAGGATAGTTCTAAAACTTTTTTTTGCTCTTTAATTCTTCATTTATAAATGGAAGACTGGTTATCCTGAAATACCAATTGATTATCAAGGAGCTGGGAAATTTTATACTTTACTAGCCTCTTCACCTGGAGTGCTTTTTAAAAAAAGATTTGAGAGGGGCGAGAGAACCCAAGCATCACTCTGGTATATGTGAAGCCCAGGATTGAACTTGAGACTTCATGCTTAAGAGTTTAACGCACATTATCCACTGTGCCACCTCCTGGTGTGCATTGGCCCACTTTTTATTCTATATTTTTTGGAGAAAGGAAATGAGAAAGTAGTGGGGGCTGGTGATGTGGGAGGACACCATCCATGGAATTCCCATGGTACTTTCATGTGCTGCTGGGGTTTGAACCCAGGATCTCATGCATGGTAAGGAATGTGATAAGCCCATTGAGTCTATTTCCAGGCTCCTAAAACTATAGTGTCTTTTAATGGGGGGAAGGACTGAAAAAGCTGAAATAAGGTATGTGAAATGCCTTAAAAAATTATGATTTTTATTAACTGGTAGTAAGTTATCAAATGGTGTTTGTTCCATTCTTCCTTTTCTTTTTTAATTTTTTTTTTATTTTTAAAGATTTTATTTATTTATTAATGAGAAAGATAGGAGAAGAGAGAGAAAGAACCAGACATCACTCTAGTACATGTGTTGCTGGGGATTGAACTCGGGACCTCATGCTTGAGAACCCAGTGCTTTATCCACTGTGCCACCTCCTGGACCACCCATTCTTCATTTTCTTCTGCTAAGACTATCCAGAGAAACCGTAGCAGAATAAGTTTTTTTTTTTTTTGTCTGACTTCTCATGCAGCTTTTCATCTAGTTAATCATGATACAACATACTCACTTTTTCTTATGCATACTCTGATCACCAGGTACCAAGGTTACATTGGTGCAGCCCTAGTTTTAGGGGGAGTAGATGTTACTGGACCTCATCTCTACAGCATCTATCCTCATGGATCAACTGATAAGTTGCCTTATGTCACTATGGGTGAGTGTAATATTTCATTGATGTTTCAGAGTCCTCTTACCAAAATGGTTTCTTCAATGCAGGTCTCTCCTGTTAGAGGAATGCAATACAGTGTTTTAATTTATTCAAATAATGGAGTTTTATCTGTGAGCTAGGCTCTGTCCTAGGTGCTGGTGAAATTTAGATCAGTTAGACAAACACCATGGCACCAGAACCTTCCCTGACATCATCCTCCCATGTTCCAGGACTTGAAGGCGTATACCCAGTGAGATATTACTCCAAGCCTGGAGTTCTAATCTTTATGTTAAAGCGCTTCATCAAATTGCATAGGTCCAGAAATTGAAATGTGTCATGTATAGTTAGTTTTTTTTTCTTCTTAGCTATGCTTACTGCTCACATTACATTTTTTTGTTTTGATGTCTTGGCTCTGTAGAATTATAAAAACTGCTGCTTTGAGTAGTTTGGAAATTGCCAGTTTGCGATCTTGCTATGCCATTGTGTTACCTAGTCCCTTAAAAGGTATTTATACAGGTGGGTTAAGTGCAGGTGGCGCAAAGTGCAAGGACCTGCGTAAGGATTCCAGTTCGAGCCCCTGGCTCCCCACCTGCAGGGGATTTGCTTCACAAGCGGTGAAGCAGGTCTGCAGGTGTCTCTCTCTCCCCCTCTCCGTCTTCCCCTCCTCTTTCCATTTCTCTCTGTCCTATCCAACAACGACAATAATAATAGTAACTACAACAATGACAACAGCAAAAATAACCAGAGCCACAAAAGGGAATAAATAAATAAATATAAAAAATAATTTTGTTTTAAAAAAAGGTATTTATATAACAGATGTTCCCTGTATCTTTGTAATTATTTTTAAGATAAAGATACTTAATTTTTGAATTGTTCTGAATTGTTTTATTCAGATGCATTTGATATCTGCATGAAAGTCTTGTTTTATTTCTCCCCACTTGATGCATTTAAACAATGGTAAAAGTGCCATAATCTTTCTGTTAAATATTGATAGTTCTATATCTTTTTTTGCTTCAAAAATTTCAGGCTTTCATAAAAATAATCACATAACCCTTAATTCATATTTATTAGTTGTTAGCATTTGACAAAATATCAATTTGTCATTTAACATTTTACCGCATTTGCTTTCACACACATTGTTATCTTTTTTGTGTGTGTATAGAAACATTTGAGAGTTAATTGCAGACACTGACTTTGCACTTCTAACTCTTGCGCATTATCTTGATAAAATAATCAGATTTAGGGAAATTAACATGGATGCAAACAGTTTCACTTTTAAAATTGAAAAATTGAATTGGTTTTATTTTGCTTTTTTTTAAATCAATATTAAGGTTTGTGGATATATGTATTTTTCTTGTTCCTGACTGCTTTTTCATTCAGAAAGAGAATGACTGGAGGGTGGGGAGAGACAGCACATCAGCTGTGCTTCCTCTGTGACATAGCTCCTCCCAGGTGGTGCTGGGCCATGCACATGACAGAGCATTTGGCCAGCCAAGTGAGCTATCTCTTCGCCTTCTACTTTTGAGTGTGGCGATATGCCTTCTGAGTAAAAGCTGAATGTAGGAAAAGTTGTTGAAAGTGTGCAGTCAAAAAGAGAAAAAGGACTAGCGTGTGTGAGTGTCGGTCTGTGAGTGTATGTCTATAGATACATACATACAGACAGACAGACAGATACCGCAACACTGAAACTTCCCCCAGTGTGGTGGGGGTTGGTCTCAAACCTGAGCTGCACGCATGACAAAACAGGCTCCCACCCAAGTGAGCTATTATGATGGGCCAAAAAAACTTATTGTTTTGGTCATTGGGTGTTGGTATTCTTCATAGTGGTTTGGTCCCCTTCTCCCCCATCTCTAGTTGATTGTGGTTTAGTCCTGCTAGTTTGGCGGGCCGCTTGTCCCTGCCCCAGGAAGAACCCCGACAGAGTTCCAGAGTGACAGAGTTCAAGAGTTGTTGGCGCCACCGTGGGGGAAGGAGGCAGGAGAGTTCTGTTTGGTGATTAGTTTGGGTTAGTTTATGAATCGTTGTTCCTGAATAAAGAAATACAGCTTCCCTGCCCAGCCGTGTGTCCTCGAGTCTCTGTTACCCGCCCTTGAAGCTAGCCCTGCCAGCTGGAGCCTCCGAAAATAAACAATTGGGACTTAAATGTGACTTTATGTATGATGATCCCACTGTCCCTGGTAGACTTCTTTGTTCTTCTCCCAGATAGAAGGTGAGAGATAGAGGAGAAAGAGAAAGTGAGGCACCCTCACACCACTCCACCACTCATGAAGCTCCCACCTTTCCCCCTCCTGTGGTGCTCCCTCCCATGTTATGACCTGGGACTTAAGTGCACTCTGCTTGTGAGCTGTCTTTCTCCCAGCAAATCTCCCTCCCCACTCCCCCAAAAAAATTCATACACACAAACTTTAAATTTTTTAAAAAATTTTAAATATTTATGAATGAGATAGGAGAGAGAGAACCTGAGAGAGAGAACCTGTATCATTCTGGCCTATGCATTGCTGGGGCTAGAACATGGAACTTCATCTTTGCCAGTCTTGTGATTTAGGCCCTGTGCTAACCCATTGGGATGCCAGAAAACATCTTTTAATGAAAGTAATTTACAAACATGACAACACATTCAAACATGACAAAACATTCAAACAAAATATTAAATGGAAAAGAAGTCTCGGGGGCTGGGTGGTCTTGCACTGGGTTAAGTGCACGTAGTACAAAGCACAAAGACATGTGCAGGGATTCTGGTTCTTCTTCTTCTAGCGTTTGCCCTTCTTCCGTAGCCAGTCAACAGCGTCAGGTTGAGCCTGATGTCTGCTTGTTGCTGGCTTTGAAAGTGACTGGGATCCATGTGGATTCAGTCGACTAGGAAGGATCGTCAGTTTCCCCAATAAATGGGTACTCACAGGATGCACCACGAGAAGGTCGATCCAATGCATCCCAGGGATTCTGGTTCAAGCCCCTGGCTCCTCACCTGCAGGGGGGTCACTTCACAAGTGGTGAAGCAGGTCTGCAGTTGTCTGTCTTTCTCTCCCCCTCTCTGTCTTCCACATCTCTCTCAGTTTCACTCTGTCCTATTCAGTAAAAAAACGAAAAAAAAAAAAAGGCCTTCGAGGGGTCGGGCGGTGGTGCAGTGGGTTAAGCGCATGTGGCGCAAAGCGCAAGGACCGGCATAAGGATCCCAGTTCGAGCCCCCGGCTCCCCACCTGCAGGGGAGTCGCTTCACAGGCGGTGAAGCAGGTCTGCAGGTGTCTATCTTTCTCTCCTCCTCTCTGTCTTCCCCTCCTCTCCATTTCTCTCTGTCCTATCCAACAAGGAACAACATCAACAATGGCAATAATAATAACCACAACGAGGCTACAACAACAAGGGCAACAAAAGGGGGAAAAAATGGCGGTAGATTCATGGTGCAGTCACCGAGCCCAGCAGTAACCCTGGAGGGGGCAGGGGAAATGGCCTTCAGGAGCAGTGGATTTGTAGTGCAGGCACCGAGCCCCAGAGATAACCCTTGAGGCAAGCAAAAAAAAAAAAAGTCTCATCTTTCTTTCAAAGAAACCACTGTTAAGCATCCCCACCTCCCCCCAAAAAAAGTCTTAACAATTTACATTAGCTGTCAGTATTTGTCTATCCCTATTAAAAATGATGTGTACTCAGTTTCCTTATTAGTAGCTTGTGAAGAAGTACTTATTACTTATATTAACATATGTAGATATATATCACATGTATAGTAATGGTTCCATAGAATTGGATTATATGGCTATACCATGATTTATCTATTCTACATCTTCATTGAGATTAAGGGAGAGACACCAAAGCTGTATTTCATCATCTGTGGAATCCCGTTGGTGTGCTGTTCATGGTACTCTTATGCAGTGTTTAGACTCTGCTCTGGGCAAATAGCTATTTATGTCAGTCTTATAGGTAAAAAAGTGGGCAGATGTAACAGTTACGTTGGGACTTGGTCTAGTATGTAGGACATGAGCCAGGTATTTATAATCCTTCATCCAAAGGGATTTTGTCACACAAGAGACAGGATGCTGAAAGGCCAGAGTTTTCTAGAGGATGAGGCAAGTGCAGTGAGGAGAGGTGAGGAGCAGAGTGTTCCATGCAGGGGCTATAGCTGAAGCAGAGATGTAGAGGGCCAGAAACTTTGGGATGTTAAGGAGGGAGGCTGGATATATTGGTAGATAATGCTGCAAAACTAAACTGCAGAGAGTCAGACAATGCAGAGTGAATTGTTTTGGATTTTAGTCCTAGAGATTTATCCTCTAATGTTTTCAAGCCAGGGAAAGATAGGATCCCAGGGTTAGCACATAGGCTGAACCACAGGACCAGCAATTATGATGTCCCAAGTTCCAGCCCCAGCATTGAATATGCCAAAAGAAGGTATGGTTCTCTCTCCTCTCTCATTCATAAGTATCAAAATGATTTGCTTGTTGGAATGAGCTTATTTTATTTTATTTTATTTTATTTATTGATTATTAGATAGAGACAGAGAGAAAGTGAGATAGGGAGAGAGACAGTGAGATACCCACAGCTCTGCTTCACCACTCATGAAGCTTTCCCCTGCAGGTGGGCACCAGGGGCTTGAACCCAGGTACTTGTGCACTGTAGTGTATGTGCTTAACCAGGTTTGCCATCACCTGGCCCCCAGCAGTCTGGCTTTTTTTTTTTTTTTTAATTACCTTTATTTATTTATTGAATAGAGACAGCCAGAAATCGAGAGGGAAGGTGGTGATAGGGAGAGGGACAGAGTGACACCTGCAGCACTGCTTCACCACTTGCTAAGCTTTCCCCCTTCAGGTGGGGACGGGAGGCTTGAAGTTGGTTCCTTGTGCATTGCAGTGTGTGTTTAAACCAGGTGTGCCACCACCCAGCCTTCCATGGTGGCATTTTTAAGGAGGAAGATTGTTTTGTGAGTGTCTGGAGGTGGGAAGATAAGATTGCATCTTGGCCAGATATTTGGAGAGAGTGTATGCGTTGGGTGGCAGTAGGGATGGTTACTCTTTACAGAGAGCACTCAGAGAAACCAGCAATTTCTTAATCCAGGTCTTGCTCCTTATCACCCATCCTGGCCTTCCTGTTTTCCTCAGTACCAGTCCTTTTTATGCTTTTGACCACAGTGTTACAGTAACCCCTTGACTTGGGCCCCTGCCCTTTGAGTTGGGCTCTAGTGACCTTCCCTTCTTCCCTTTTCCTTCTTTTGTACTTGTACCGTGGATCATTGTGGCCACAGCTCCCTTGCTGTCTCCTGGATAGGCCTTGACACCCAGCGCTGCAGCATTGCCTTCTTTCAGAAATGCCTTTTCCACCTAGAATGAATGTTCTATTTATCATACAAGGGCCAGGCCAGAAGCCATTCCCTTGTTGCTGCCCCAGGCTGAGTTAGTCCCAGCATTCATTCAGATCACTCAGAGTAGAATCTGTCTGTGTTTTATTCTGAGATTTTTATTTCCACAGGGTTTTTTTTTTTTTTTTTTTTTTTTTTTTGCGCTCAGTGAATATTTGACAGTGAATTGATTTTCTGATTTTCTAACTTGTTTGTGCCAAAGAATGTCCAGAAGTTAGCATCAAAACCCTTGGCTGCTGTTTGTGAACTAAGTTCACAATACTTCTGAAATCAAGTAGGTTTAGATTGTGTTCAGTTTTGTGATTCCTGTTTAGCTGCAGAAGAACATAGAATATCATAAAGCATTGCAACTGTGATAGGCCCTTCACATTTGCTTTGTAGTATTTTAAATTTAAAGCACAATATGGAGTGTCTTTGTGGCAAAGTCTGATTTTATTGTCCTGTTCTTTTCAACTAGGATTCTGTGAAGTGGATGCTATCCTTACCATTTTATTAATAAAAACCTGAAAGTCAAAAAGATTTACTAACCTGCCTAATACTGCCTTGTCTATAAATGGCAAAGCTGGGATTTAAAAAAAAAATATTTATTTATCTATTTAGTCCCTTTTGTTGCCCTTGTTTTATTGTTGTAGTTATTGTTGTTGTCGTTGTTGGATAGGAGAGAGAGAAGGGGAGAGAAAGACAGACACCTGCAGTCCTGCTTCACCAGTTGTGAAGTGACCCCCCCCCCTGCAGGTGGGGAACCAGGGGCTCGAACTGGGATCCTTACACTGGTGTTTGCGCTTTGTGCCACCTGCGCTTAACCCGCTGCGCTACCGCTGGACTCCCAAAGCTGGGATTTGAACTGTTGTCTTCCTCCTCAAGCAAGCCACAGTACAACACAGCTACTTTGATTTTATCAATTTATAGATGTTATTTCATCTTGCTTCTGAATACTAAAATATTTATACAAATTCCTGAAGGATCTTTATTTTGTATATTTTCAACTGTTAACATGCAGATTTTCTATCCTGCACATTACAGCTTTTACTGGAAGAGCTTTACACTATCAAAAGAATTTTTGAAAAAAAATCTGCAGCTCTATTACCCTAAAGCAACATTATTTTTCATTTTTGTTTCATTCCAGCATAAGTTCTTTGTGAAGAGGCACCATTTGTCAGAGAACGTAAAATAAAATACAGTTCTTATATTTACTTGGCTTTTTATCTTTGGTCACTCTTTACTTTCGTTTAGCCATCCTTTACTTTTGAGCAGAACTCACACATATCTTTTTCTGTAAAGAAATAGCTGTTTAGGACTGCTTTTCTTCCTAAGGAGTTCTTTTGACTTTCAGCTTTTGTTTTTCTCTCTCTTTTCCTTTTACTTGTTTTGTTTTCTCTTTCCTTGAGATGAGGAATTGGATAATGAATAATATTGCCACAGTATTGCCAAAATTTTTGTTTTAATTCATGCTGGTTTTTTTTTTTTTTTTTTTTTTTTTGGTGAATTAATCTAATCCAGATCTCAGCAAGACAGTGGTGCACCTGGTGTGTACATGTTATAGTGCACAAGGATCTGGGTTCAAGCCTTAGTTTCCCACAGGAGGGAAACTTCACAAGCAGTGCTACAGATGTCTTTCTGTCTCCTTTCCCTCTCAATTTTTCTGTCTCAAACAAACAAACAAACAAACACCACAACTAAATAAAATAAAATAAATCTCAAACTACAGGTGAGATGGAAGGTCCTCCTTAAATGTCCCTGTGGAACATTAGCACTCACTGTGGAATTGAGGGTTTCCACAAGTGTAGCTTAAATGAGAAAATGAATATTCTACATTACGTCCTTATATTAAGTTACATGTCTTTTTTTTTATGAGAAAGAAAAGAAAACTTTGTAATTAATCTTTTTTTTTTTCCTGAATAATTTGACAGTGAAAGCTGGAAGCTACAAATTACCCATAAGACAAGGGTGTCTGAATCTTGTCTACCCATGGGCCCATATTGGCTATTTGACAGGTGCCTGAAGGCTCCTCTTAATTTACATTGACTAAAAGACACCTGTCTTGTTTTGAGACTCTAGTGCTGGCAGAGCTCATTGAAGACAGGATCCAGGAGCTTCTCTGAGGACGCTCCTTCTTGAGGGGTTCCTTGGGAAAAGGATGTTACTGGAGTGGCCCTGTAACAGCTTTTGTCCTAAAACCCTTTTTGAGGACATGTTAATGACAATGATAGTAACTATGTTTCTCCACCAACTTTCCAGCTTTACGAGTTTTGAAATTCTTGATTTAGTCTTTGCAATCGTTTACCTGCAGTATCTTATGATTAGTGCAATTTTGTTCAAAGTTGGGCAAGATGACTTTCTTAAAGGGAGAAGAGATTTGGTTGTATTTTTATAGACAAAGTGTGGGTTCTTTTAATTCTCAGATTAATTAAGTTATTCTTTTAACTTGCCAGCTTTCTTTATTAGGCAAACTGAAACAGTGTCAGGAGGGAAGCTTGGGGACCATCTTTTGCTGTTATTTTGGCAGTGTTCCTTGTAGCAGCACTGGCAACTTAACATAAAATTTTTATTTTTGCCCACTTAACTCACATAGAGAATTAATATGAATAAAATTTCCAGTTCGACATTCCTGGAAATGAGGCCCTTAGACAATTTATGAATACTAACTTAAGGAATAAACATTGGTATGTCCCAGTAGGGAAGATTTGAGGTCACTTCCAAGGCTATTCAGGTAAAATTCTATCTCCAGATAAACTGGTTATACAGTTTTTTTAATTACTGGAATGGATCTCTCAAGTCCCAGTTTACAGGGCCCCCTAGCAATTAAAAAGACTCAGGACATGGTAGTAAGCATATCTGATGTCTCACCTGTAGGCAAAAGAGTCTTAGACTTAAATTTGAAGATAGGCACATCAGGAGGGAATTCAGACCTGCCATTTTCTCTGCATTTTTTATACTTTAAGTGCAACCTTTGTGCAGACATTTTGATATTTCTGCATGACCTGATTTTGAAAATTCTCTTATGCTGGATTAAATTAATGTTTTACAAGATGGCAAATGTTTCTCCACATCCAGTTTCAACTTTTCGATTATGTATGAACTAACACTATTTAGTTCAGTGACATACATAGAAAACCTCAGAGAGGGGGGTCAGGCGGGAACACACTGGGTTAAGTGCACATAGTATGAAGCGCAAGGACCCTCTCAAGGATCCTGGTTTAAGCCTCCAGCTCCCCACCTGCAGCGGAGTCGCTTCACAACTGGTGAAGCAGGTCTGCAGGTGTCTCTTTCTCTCCCCCGCTCTAGTTTCCCCTCTCTCAATTTTTCTCTGTCCTATCCAATAAAAAAGGGGGGGGGGATGTCTTTCAGGAGCAGTAGATTTATAGTGCTGGCACTGATCCCCAGCAGTAACCCTAGTGGCAAAAACCAACCAAACAAACAAAAAACCCTCAGAGAGTGTATGTAAGAATGGACTACATAGTGCTAGGGTTACTGGAGTGTAGGCTGAATGACAGTGTGCAGCAGTTTCCGTAAGCATGTGCTTCCATCATTACTAGTGTGAGTATTGCCCCTTGCTCGCTGTTGACAGACATGTACTGGGGAAAAGACCATTCACCTGAGAACTTTAGTTCTTTATCCACTGTTGGTCCAGTGAAGGCTTTTCAGAAATCACTTATAAAAAATAAGGTGTGAACTTGGCTTCAGTCCAGCCTTGTTTGACTAAGACTAGTCACTTAAGCTCTTTGAGCCTTAGATCCCTCATTTCTAGAGAATGGCTAATGCTTTTCAACTTAGTTTGGTCTTAGCTTTAGTGGTATGCTGATTATTTGTTTATTTATTTCCTTTAGTTGCCATTGTTGTTTTATTGTTGTAGTTATTGTTATTGATATTGTTGTTGTTGGATAGGACAGAGAGAAATGGAGAGAGGAGAGGAAGACAGAGGGGGAGAGAAAGACACCTGCAGACCTGCTGTACCACCTGTGAAGCGACTCCCCCTGCAGGTGGGGAGCTGGGGGCTTGAACTGGGATCCTTATGCCGGTTCTTATGCTTTGTGCCACATGCACGTAACCTGCTGCGCTACTGCCCGACTCCCGGTATGCTGATTTTAATGTGTCTGTGAACATGATCTGTAAGGTACCGTGTCTAGGTGTTTTTTATGTGCTTGTGTTATCCTTGCTGTCCCTTTGTGAGGTATTGTATGGCATGGTGAAAAGATCTAGTCTTTGGAGTCAAACTGGGTTCAGATCTAAGTTCAGCATTTAATGGTTCTTTGACTCTGTGCATTGATTTCTTCTGTCAAATGGTTAGAGAGACTGTCCCATAGGAAATGTGTAAGGGTTGAGTCTGCTATCTCTATGAAAATCTTATCATGTAGCACAGCTTAGATGTTGGTGCAAGGCATTTTGGTAGCTCCAGTGTTGGCACATTGCCTGCGTGTAGTTCTGTATACTGAGATTTCTCAGGAAGTTTTTCCCATTTCGATTAATATCAACAAAATACATTTCAAAAGATTGAAAATATGTAGTTGCATGAATTTTTTATCTTAAATTGTATCCTGCTATGGTGTGCTAGGAACTCAACAATTGGGAACCAAAAGCTTTGAACATTGAATTATGCATCTTATTTGTTGCAAAAGTGGCACTGAGCCTATAGATGGTGCCATTTATGTTAGGAAATAAGAAAATATTTACTTCTGATATGTATTATTATTACAGGGAATAGAGCATCACCAACCCTTGGCAATTTTTAATTTACTCTAATTAGAATGGACTTTACTCTTCATTCTGCATGAAAAATAGTCTCTTGGGTACTAAAATGTGAAGGTTTGAATTAATGTATAATAGGGTTTTTTTCTCCCATTCTTTTCTTTGACATTTTAACACTATTATTTTCTGACTTTTCAGTTCTTAATCTATAATCAAATAAAAGCTCTTGCCAAGAGGACATTTCAGAACAGCTAAATGCAATGCTCACAGTTTTAAGTCTTTAGCTTTAACCTTACTTCAGAGAGAGAGTAAGGCTAATTAATTTATCTGTACCTACCCTTCTTTCAGAATTGGTCTTGTTATAGAAAAATACCTCTACAATCTTATAATTTAGTGCTTTGTGGACTTTCACACTTCCCCCCGCTTCCCCTCCCCCCCTTATTTATTACATAAAGTGGAAAGTCATTTTATGCACCAGAGTACATTTTACTATATACTTCATGGTAGTGGATGGGGATTTGCTGTTTGGTGGATCTGCATATGCTATATGTGTGACTTTGGGTAGGTTCCTTCACGGTTTCTGAACTTAGTTTTTTTCATCTATAAAATGGATATATTATCTAATTCAAAGGTGCATTAAACCAGAAAGTATATATTTTTCAGTAAAAATGTTTACTTACAGTCTTTTTTGGATAAGCCCTTACTTACTAAGGCTAGGTATTTAACATGCACACGCGCACGCTCTATTAGACTCTGGTCCTTTGTGTCTGGAGGGACATGAAAACTTGGAAATGGTCTGCAAACTGGAATAAACTGCAGGTGGGGATATGTTGTTTTGAGGTGTGGACAGAGTAAAGTTGCCGTTAAAAGGCCTGTCAGCTGGGACTGCACAGAGCTACAGGAGGAGGAAGTTGGCCCTGTGCCCAGTGCAGGGGCTCTGTTTCCTGATGGGGCCTGGAAGTGAGGGAGACAGATCAAGAGAGATGTATTTTAAGGTAATTTTCACTCACCATATTATCCTCTAAACATAAGATTAGGTGTTTCTTCTGTTTGAAGGAGAACTGTTTTCTGTCTTCATACTTTGTGTCATTTCATTATAATGCATTAGTAAAACAAAGCTTTTCACCTTTTTGGCGTGGGTCCTATGTTGGTCTTTTTTTAAATTTTATACTTGGATTTTTAAAAAAATATGTATTATTGTGTAGAGACAGAGAGAAATTGAGAGGGGAGGGGAAGATAAGGAAGGAAAGAGACAGAGACACCTGCAGCCCTGCTTCACCACTCGTGAAGCTTTCCCCCTGACAGGTGGGGGCCAGGGGTTTGAACCTGGATCCTTGCGCACTGTAATGTGAGCACTTAATCAAGTGCACCACCGCCTGGCTCCTGCTTTTTTTTTTTTTTTTAAGAATAACAGTTTAAAACCTGTCAGGTCACTTGGATATTGCAGTTACAATTTTAAGAAAAAAACAATTGTTTCCTTTCAAGTGGTATTATAAAATATTTACTTAGAGTAAAATTTGAGTCCTTTTTGATTACATTGCCTTTAGAAAAGGAACTGCAATTTTTTGAGAAATCAGTTTTTTAGTGACTATGTCATTGGATGCTTTAAGTCGATTTCTAAGTTATGTTAAGTGGAATGTATTTTTTTATTCAGCAAGAATAAAAGGTAGACTTTCTGACATTGAGGTACATTTGCTGAAAAGGAAGCATTCTTCCCCCCTCATGAGGGGTTTAAATGTAATACTCAGTGCTTACTCAGGAGTGAAAACATCAAATTAAACTGTTTATGCTGACAAAGGACAAATCTGGTTTTCAGCAACCCATGCAAGATTATGTGATTGCTTGGCCTGCCGTGCCTGGAAGCTTTTGGCCAAGATTTATAATGAAATGCATGCATACAATTAAACCATTTCAAGTCAGTGTTGAGGTTTCCAGAGCTCTGGGAGGTGCTCCACTGCTCTCTAGTGGCAGAATGTGGTCCCCCGGTACCGGCATTGCTTTGTATTCATAAATCAGCTTTTCACACGTTGGCAGTGTTGGCCTCCAGAGCAAGCACCAACACCAAGAGACCAGGCCTTGTAGACAGAAACGGAGTGAAAAATGATCCCAATTCAGGGGGCTGTGGAAAGCACCAAATTTTATCGAGGATGAGTGGCCAGTTGCCTAACAATGAGCAAGAGTGAGTAAGCATTCTGTCAGGGAGAGCTGACACTGATGGATTAGAAAGTTGTGTATGCTACTCTTTTATCACTGCATACATCTTGCACCTTGGCAGGCCATGGCAGCAAATGGGTCCTTGGGTGCTTAAACGGTGTTGCTCCATAGCGGAAGGAGCAGCTTGTTCCCTGGAAAGATCTGGTTAAGGTGATTTGAGGGAAAACAGTAGAAATCTATTTCCTGCTGCTTCTCAGAACTTCATGACTTCGAGAGGAGAAATTTTGAAGACCTGTTTCCATTATAGCTGACAACCCTGCTGGGGCTGGTTGAGAATGAATTTTTGTCAAATAGCTCCTAGGAGATAGGGGCCCAGCCTTAGATTAATTACAGTAGTTGCCTTTTATTGAGCTTTTACTATGTGCCAGGCAATCTGCTTTTCAAGTGTCATCTCATTCAAGTTTTCCAGCCACCCTCTGAGGAAGACACAGTTTACCGTCTTCTGTACAGGGGTGGAAGTTGGGGTGGTAGAGCCACTGCACTGCAGTTTTTGAGGAACATTCACATTGTGCTTAATGTGTCGGTCCCTGTGGTAGCAGCTCAGTAGTCTTCCTGCTGTGCTGGGCGAAAACACCGAGGAGGCGCCAGAGCTATCCACCACACTCAGCTCTTAGCTCTTCTGTGTGTTCACCGAACCTGTTGCCCAGTGCACACCTGAGATGATTCATTTGAAGGAATGAGGTGGAAGTTGTCCTCTGAAAACTGTCTTACAAGCTACAAAAATTAGGTCTTATACTTGGCTCTATTTCTTATTGATTGTGCTGCCCTTGTTTGAAAGATTAATCGGTTAAACTTCATTTTCCTTATCTACAAAATGGGACAGTGCTTGGATTTGTCATCTGAAAGATCCTCAATAAGTTTTTTCCCCCTTCCCTGATCTGAGGATTTGTGAGCATAGACCTTATCTGCAAACACTGGTTTCAGGGGCCCGAGGTACATCAGTGGTAGACCACATACCTTACCATATGTGAGGCTCAGGGTTTGATTCCTGGCACATAGGCAGCACGATGGCTCGCACCAGAGGGTGAACTCCATGGCTGGTGGAGTGGTGTTTTGGTGCTCCCCTTCCTCCTCCTGTCTGTCTGAAAATAGAGGGCGGGGGAATTAGGCCTGGAGGCAGCTTAGTAGTATAGAGCGTGTGTGAGGCCTGTGCATGTCATTCTCTGACACACCGACATTATACACATTTCTGTCTGGTGACCTTTTGATCCTATCTTTTGATTTGTACAGGTTTTAGAAAATTATTGTAGTCTTATTGTCTCCAGTGTATCTGACAACAAATTCTATTTGTTTTTTTAATACAAAAACTAATTTTTTGTTGTTTTTTTTAAAGCACACAGTTTCAACCCATAATAATGCAAGTGTTATTAGTATACAGAGGATAAAAGTGATAGCTGATGAAATCTGCTCACTGTTTCACATTTTGTCATAGGTCGAATTATTCTCATATAAATGTTCAGTTCAGATTGAATTACCAGTACTGATGAGCTAGCATCAGAAGCACCTTCAGAAGTTTTAGAGAATGGAAACATTTCATTGTGTGGTTGTTTGTTTGAATGACACTTTTTTTTTTTTATTGGGGGATTAATGGTTTACAGTCCACAGTAAAATACAATAGTATGTACATGTCTAACATTTCTCAGTTTTCTATATAACAGTTCAACCCCCACTATGTCCTCCTCTTGAGTGACACTATTACTTATTTATTTTTTTATTTAAGAAAGGAGACATTTACAAAACCATAGAATAAGAGGGGTACAGTTCTGCACAATTCCCATAACCCGATCTCCATATTCCATCCCCTCTCCTGATAGCCTTCCTATTCTCTATCTCTCTGGGAGTATGGATCCAGGGTCGTTGTAGGTGAGTAGCACTATTTTTAAATACTCTTAGAACAGATATATGACTGACATTGCTAAACAGTGAATGGCATCTGCTTAGTCATTTAAAATATTTGTCTTCAATCTCAATTGAGTTTCTAGCAGAACAACTCAAATTATATACAGTTGTGTGGTGAAATCTGAAGAAAAAGCAAGTTAGCAGGCATGTTTTTTTGGGAAGCTAAAAATATATAGCTACTTCTATGCTTATTTGCTTTTTTCTTTTTTTCTTAATTGTGCTCACTTGTTACTTGCTAAACTTGGTTTTTACGTCTAAACCACGCAGAGGTAGAGATAGATTGTGTTTGTTTGTGCTGACCACTAGCTGTCACTCCTTGGTGCTATTGACTGGATTGACCTTCAGGCCCCTGTATGCAAACTTCAGGAATAAGCTGCACGCTGCTGTTACACAGTTTGACTCTGACAGCTGCAAGGTCTTGGTCTTTTTGCTTTTTCCCTACACCCCTTCACATATTGAATTATTAATTTCTCAAATTTATATCTGAAATTACAAGTAATTTAATAAAATAAGAAAATATAGTAGACAAAAAGAAACTAGTACTGGGCTGGGGTAGATTGCATAAAGGTTATGCAAAGAGACTTTTTAAAAATATCTTTTTTTTTAATTTAATTTTTTTATTTAAGAAAGGATTTATTAACAAAACCATAGGGTAGGAGGGGTACAATTCCACACAATTCCCACCACCCAATCTCCATTTCCCACCCCCTCCCTTGATAGCTTTCCCGTTCTCTATCCCTCTGGGAGCATGGACCCAGGGTCATTGTGGGTTGCAGAAGGTAGAAGGTCTGGCTTCTGTAATTGCTTCCCCGCTGAACATGGGCGTTGACTGGTCGGTCCATACTCCCAGTCTGCCTCTCTCTTTCCCTAGTAGGGTGGGTCTCTGGGGAAGCAGAGCTCCAGGACACCTTGGTGGGGTCTTCAGTCTAGGGAAGCCTGGCTGGCATCCTGATGACATCTGGAACCTGGTGACTGAAAAGAGAGTTAACATACGAAGCCAAACAAATTGTTGAGCAGTCATGGACCCAAAGCTTGGAATAGAGGAGACGAAGTGTTAGGGGGGTACTCATTACAAACTCTAGTGCACTTCTGCTTTCAGGCATATATTTTGCAGTAGTTTACGGATACGTGTGAACATATGCTCTCTCTTACAGAAACTGGTGTATATCTAGGTTTTGGGACTTCGTTAGAAAGTGAACCACCTGAGATGAAATTAGAGTATACTATGAAAGGAAAGGTCTCACCTGAGTAATGAAGTTGAAGGGTTGTCATTCCACACGTGAAGTCTCTGGACACAGTCTGGAGTGAAGCATGTTGAGGTGGCAATCATTGTGTTGGTTAGGTTGTGATCGGCAGATGCAATATTATTTGATATGGATTGGGAGAGGCATACGGGAAAGTGGGCCCTATCCAATGGTTCCAGGACTGGGGGAAGTAGAGGCTTCATAGTGGAGATGTGAGGTTTCTGCTGTCTTAGGGTTCAAAAAGACAGTTGATAGTTAATGTTATCATCACATTATTTGGTAATTGGGTTAACTTTGAAAAGTCCTTTTGTTAGGGTTTGCTGTACAGTACCCAGTATCTTGTATATAGCTGTGTTATTGGTTGCTTCTTAAAAATATCTTTATTGGGAGAATCAATGTTTTACATTCGACAGTAAATACAATAGATTGTACATGCATAACATTTCTCAGTTTTCCACATAACAATACAACCCCCACTAGGTCCTCTGTCATCCTTTCCCAGGACCTGTACTCTCCTCCCCACCCACACCAGAGTCTTTTACTTTGGTGCAATACACCAGCTCCAGTTCAGGTTCTACTTGTGTTTTCTTTTCTGGTCTTGTTTTTCAGCTTATGCTTGAGAGTGAGATCATTGCATATTTATCCTTCTGTTTCTGACTTATTTCACTTAACATGATTTCTTCAGGCTCCATCCAAGATGGGTTGAAAACGCTGAAATCACTATTTTTAATAGCTGAGTAGTATTCCATTGTGTATACATACCACAACTTGCTCAGCCACTCATCTGTTGTTGGACACCTGGGTTGCTTCTGGGTTTTGGCTATTATAAATTGTACTGCTAAGAACATAGGTATAGGGGCCAGGCGGTGGTGCCCCTGATTAAACGCAAACATTACAGTGCACAAGGTCCCAGGTTCAAGCCTCTGGTTCCCACCTGTAGGGGAAAGCTTCACAAGTGGTGAAGTAGGGCTGCAGGTGTCTCTCTGTCTTCCTCTCCCTATCTCCCCCACTCTCAATTTCTATCTCTTCTATCCAATAATAAATAAATAAAAATATTTTTTTTTAAAAAAAAAGAACATAGGTATACACAGATTTTTTTGGATGGTTATGTTGGGTTCCTTAGGATATATCCCCAGAAAAGGAATTGCAGGGTTATAGGGGTAGGTCCATTTCTAGCCTTTTGAGAGTTCTCCAGACTGCTCTCCACAGAGGTTGGTCCTATTTACATTCCCACCAGCAGTGCAGGAGGGTTCCAAAGAGACACTCATGCCTGAGGCTCTAAAGTCCCAGGTTCCGTCCCCTGCACCACCATAAACCACGGCTGAGTAGTGCTGTGGTTAAAAAAAAAAAAGAAAGAAAGAAAGAAAGAAAATAGTACCACTTAAATGTAAGAATGAAATTTTCTGTAGAATTGTTGGTTTGGTGGGCATGCATACCTTATGTTTCAAGACTTACATTTGATGTTTACTGGAGTTAGTAATTTTTTTAAAGCCAGAAACCTGCTATAAATAAAAACATGTTTTTTAAAAGATTGGCACGGTAGCTCACTTGCTTATTTTGCCATGCTTACAACCTTAGTTTGAGCTCAGCCCCTGCTACCAGGTGGGATGGGAGGCTTTGGTCCTGCAGTGTCTTTTCCATCTCTTGCTCTGTCTCTCTTTTGCCCAGAATGGTGAAACCCTAAAAAAAAAAAATCAACTTGAGTTGTGGCCCTTTATGGTACTTACACCTGAGACCCCCCCCCCCTTTCTTCTGGAGGTCAGCAGTGTTGGTGACTCGCAGTCCCCTTCAGGCCTAGAGTTAAGTTAGGCCCTGGCAGTCAGAGATGGCGGGCAGCCTGCCTTCTGGACCCACAGCAGCATTTACAGAAGAACTTCTTGTAGTGAGCACTAAATGGGAGCAGTGAAGGTGAGGTGGCACCAATCTGGGTGACTATAGTGGATTGGGGTTGCAGAGTAGTTCTGGACCCCAATTGTGAAATAGGGCGGAGTGAATTCTTCCCCATATTCCAGGCTGAGGGGGTTGGGAGTCAGGTGAGGAGGATGTGAGTGGGGTGCTGTGATTAAGTGTGGGGGAGATAGTGGCTGTGGGTATAACTAGGTAGCCCACACAGTGACTTATGTAGCCATCATCTTTCTAGATGCTGGCCACCGAATTGTGTTTTTATTTTTAAGGGCTTTGTCTGGAAGAAACACTGGCTTCTCAGTAACTATGGGTGTGCTGAAAACGGCAGACTTGGCGGAGGTTGCTAAGGAGCAGCTACATGGAAACTACTGATTAGGCAGGGCTACCACAGTAGAATGCAGAAATCCAAGGAGAGCATGTCACTCATGATAGCATAGAGATTTGGACCAGGTTCATTGAATGACAAGACATGATATTGTGAGGGTTGAGTCTCCTCCCACCCTTTTCTCTCTGAAACTTAAACTTACTTTACATTGAATTTGTCTTATATTCACCCCACTGTGGTAAATTAGGTAATAAATGTTCTTTCACACCTTATCAAGGCATTTATTGCTATCATCACTCCTTCAGGACCCTCTCAGTGAATTTTTGGCTGTTCTGTTTGAACAATCATACTCAAATCAGTGCAGCTTAGTGCAGTGAATTCTACTTAATACCCACTGTGTGCCAGGCACTGCTGGGGTGTGGGCTGTGGGTGTGAACAGAAGGGCAGGTTGCAGAGATGATTGGTAGTGGCCAGGAAAGACTTCTTGGGAAGAAGTCTCATAGTTGGGCTTTGAAGAGTGAGGAGGAATATAATGGACTACCCAGGGGAAATACTTTGTATTGAGGTGGGACAGGATTGGGGTGGTGTGGGCATTTAGGAAATTATTACCAGTATGGTTTTGGTGGAGTGTCGAGTGTTTCTGTTGGGGAGCAGGACCTGCCTGAGGGAAGCAGCCACAGCTGTCTGCCCTGAACTATATTGTGGCACCTAACTTTCTGCATGCAGAGCCATGTGGGGTCACTCCTGATAGGAAACTGGGACCAATAACTCTCTAATTCCAGACAAGCTCTAGCATGTCTGTGGGTTGCTGTGAGGTTGACTCTGCATGGGTGCATGTGGGTGCTCCATTAAATATTCTTTTTCTTTCCGCTTGGTTGCCTTCTACCTTCTGCTGTAATAGAAGCTCGTAGCAGACAAGCCTCAAACCCCTCTGTGTAATTGTAGGGAGCATATTTCCTCTAATCTCTGTTTTCTTCACCTGACGTGCCAGATGCTTAAAGTAAAGACCCCTGCACTTGATTCCCTGGCTTTCCTGCTCTTTCTTTTCCTTGATGAGAAAGCAAATGATTTTGACTAATGTTGAGGGTGCTCTTGTTTTGGGGACAAAAGAATTAGGTTAAATGCTCATACAAAATGTTACTGCTTCAGTTTGGGGTGTTGAAGAATGTCTAGTTTCGTAGGTTCTTGTTGAGATAATGACATGTCTTGGGGTACTATGTCATAAATGGGCTCTAATGGGTAAAAATGAGATATACAAATGAGTAAAAGTGGGATATAATGTGTAAACATTTTGTAGGTCACTTCTGGCTGTACTTGCATGATATTTGATGATTTATCATATGTGATTTTAAGTTGTTTTGGGACAAAGTCTAGGAAACTTGAATAAAATTATTAAAGAATACTGGTCTCATTGAGTTCTCAATTTTTCTCCCCCTTTTGAATGGCCTACTCATCTGTTGTTCCTTCTGGTTGTATTGCTTTGAAATTGTGGGAGGATTTGCATCTTGTTCTCCCACCCCTTGGGCAAGTTGCACTCATTTGAAATTCTCAGTTGGGTTTTTAAATAGCAGTTACAGTCAGTTTCCTAGGAACCTGTTGACAAAAGTCCAGTTGTGCTTTGTCTCCTAGCACTTCTGTGTGTTTCTGAAAAGGGGGCGCCAAAGTCTTCCTTTTCCTTAAAAAAAAAAAAAAAAAAGGCTAGGAGCAGGAGCTAATTTGCCAGTGATTTAGAAATCGTTTTTAATGTTGAATTTCCCTTTCCTTGCAAATTTATTTTGACTCTACTTGTATTTGATTTCATGGGAACAGAATCAGGTAGTTTATTAAACTCACACTTTCTAGAAAAGTGTGTGTGTGTGTGTTGTAAAGGGGAAGCAGAAATACAATATATTAAGGGCCAAGTATCTTTTCTGTGTTTATCTCTTCTCTACCTTCCTGCTGTTTTGATCCAGAATCCCTTGTTTCTGATGCTGTGAGAAGCATCCCTACATTGAATAGATACTTTCTGTTCTAGGAGTCTGGATTTCATATGTAGTTTCCAGTAAAACAAGGTTTTTGTTTTTTTTTTGGTTGACTTATTTTTTTTTTTAAAGATTTATTCATGAGAGAGAGAGAATGAGAACACGAACAAGTACATACATGTGTAATGCCGAGGATCAAACTTGGAACATCATGCTTGAGAGTCCAAGGCTTTTATCCACTGCACCATCTCCTGCGCTGTTGCAGACTTATTTCTGAGTGGGGGGGAAAGTTTTTGCTAAAGGAAAAAAATGTATTGGAAGGGAAATATTTTATTTATTTTAATGACTTATTTATTAATGAGAAAGCAAGAGAGAGAACCAGCATATCACTGTGGCACATGCAGTGCTGGGTATTTAACGTGGGACCACTTGCTCGAGAGCCCACGGCTTTAATCACTGTGCCAGTGATTCTTAAAATACTGGGCAAAGCTATATAGAAGGTGGTAGTGCATGTGTTAGGGAAAATACGAGCCACATCAGTCTATATATTGGGAAATTTCCAGAGATGGCTCAAGGGAGTAAAGAGCCTAGTAATTATTTATTTATTTATTTATTTATTTTCCCTTTTGTTGCCCTTTTTAAAATTATTGTTGTAATTATTACTGTTGTTATTGATGTCGTCATTGTTGGATAGGACAGAGAAAAATGGAGAGGGGGAGAGAAAGATAGACACCTATAGACCTGCTTCATGCTTGTCAAGCGACTCCCCTATAGGTGGGGAGCCGGGGGCTTGAACTGGGATCCTTATGCTGGTCCTTGCGCTTCACGCCACATGCACTTAACCCACTGCGCTACCGCCCGACTCCCGAGCCTAGTAATTTTTAAGGAATAAAACATTTAAGGTAAGCTTGGTCCCCTCACAGTAATTAGTGGTAATTTTCCATGAAGTTGTTAGATAAATACCTGCCCTTAAGTTTTTTTATTTTGGGTGTCTGGCATATTTACCTGTGATTTTTTTTTTTTTTTTTGGAAAGATATTCTTGGACCAGGTTGGAAAAGTAAGCCTGCTGTCTACACTGCAGGGACACTTTATACCTAGAAATATTTTTTTTTCTGCTGTTTTCTTATTTGAAAGTTGTCTTGCTTTTTCATGACAGCTATCTTTGCTTTCTACTTAAAACCAACTCATTGTTTTACTATGAAGTCTAGATAGGTTCTTAACTGTTCCTCATAACAGAAACTTACTGGTTACTTCCCCTCTTCCCCTCCTGGAATCTCAGAATTACAGTAGGTAAATCATAGAATGTTGGTGGAACTTGATTCTATTTCCAGATTTTCAGGAACACATATACTCCTGAAATTCATGTATGTTTGATTTTAGTGAGTTAGCTTTTACACGTGTGCCAGTTTTATTTGGGTGCAGTGACTTTATATCTGCTTAATTTCTATCTCCCTTTCAAGAACGTTTAATAACCCTTTAGATTATTTATTTTATTTTATTTTTAAGGAGAAAAAAATTGAGGGGGAAGATGGGGTGGTCTTTGACTCCCAAAGCCTAAATGAATAGTCATTGCTTGTAATGGCGGCCTCCACTTGACGCTTCCTACTGCTTTAGATGTGATGTATCTGATGCTGTGAAGGTAATGATCCTCAACCGCAGCAATATTCCGTAACAGGAGTATCTGTCATATTCATCGGGATTACCATGTTCATTGATTTGTGTCTGTAAATCTGCTGTTTCTACCCTTTAAATTTGATCTATAATTGGACCTCCTTAAATGGTTCAGATAAGGTAGTCTGTATTTTCTCAATGCCGCATTGCTGTCAGCTTCTCCTTTTTCATTATACATTCAGCAGACTTGATAAAATCAGCAGGACACCTCATTTGAAACTGTTTAATCGCTGCTTTTTTCCTTTGCTAAACCATTGAGTTGGTCAAGCGATGTACACAAATCATTTTAAATAGAAAATATGGTTTTCACTGTGACCCAGCTAAATAGATAGTGTTATGCAAAACAAGTTAAAAAGTAATAAATGCCAAAAAAATCTTCTAATTGGAGTAAAAAATTGTGGGTAACTATCCTCTCTCCAAATGTAGAGTATCCTAAAATATTGCCAGAACCCTGTATAAGACAAGATGATAGTTTTCTAGAGATTCTCTGGTTTCTGAACAAAGCAAGTTTAAATTTTTTCAAATAGTGCTGAGCTGCCTGTCACATCTATTCAAAGGGAGCCCATCCTTATTTGTAATGCCTTCACACCCTTCTTTATCGGGAGAAATCTGCAATTTGTTAATATCTGTGCCACATAACCTTTCAGTCATTTGCTGTTGTGATAATAATTTTTTGTTTCTTTGTCTGTCATTTTGTCTACTCAGCTTTTACTCTTCAGAGTATAAACTAAAAATAATAGCTCCAAATAAATGCCACATAATAAAGTGTTTTACATTTGTAGCTGGAATAACCTGGTAGCTTCAGCTCACAGTCCTATTACCATTGCCAGTGCTGTAGTTTCTTCCCTGTACGTCAAGGTGACTCTACCAGGGCCAGCTCATTAAAACAGTCTCTTTCTAACTGGCTTGGTATTTAGCGCCATACCCAACAGCCTGCCAAGGCACAGTTGTGGAGCACAGGACTCATAGCAGAGGATATATGAAATTATGTCACATTCACTTTTTTTGGGGGGGAGGGGAATTCTCTAACCTCATTCTCAGGCTACAGCAGTTTATTGTGAATAATTTACAGTTACTCCTGTCAGTAGTAGAAATAGGGCTAGTTGCAAGTTTACCCGAGGTGGTGCTAAGTGCAACTTCAGGCTTTTGAAGAGCAGTGTTTACCTGGTTTATGTGACCCTAAAGGATTAATACTTACATTGTACTTGAATGTGACACTGGGCATGCTTGGCCATTTTTACTGCCCTGAGGTAAACTTAAGATGGAGAAGGTGGGAGTTGATAAATACACTGAAAGTGTATCTTTTTCTTACAGGTTCTGGTTCCTTGGCAGCAATGGCTGTGTTTGAAGATAAATTTAAGCCAGACATGGAGGTATGTAAATCCCTGCAGTTTTATTCTCTTTCACTTACTTTTTCAGTTATATGTTGGACAATTAAAATTGCTTGCCTGTTCCTTCAAAGCACTGCTGTGGTTGGTAGGCTCTTTGGCATATTCTGCTGAGTTGACTAGTTGCCTGGGAAAGCTTCATTTTGGAGTAGCCTTGCCATACCCTCCTTTAGTGTTGAGGAGCCAGAAGTGTTCAGCTCTTTGCTCTAGGATTTGGGCTGTCTAGGAGCCTTGGCTGCAAATGTTTTTGCAAATGGAATGTGCACTAAACTTCCTGTGTTGTGCTACTCAAATTGACAGTTTTTTTTTTCCTTATGAAGAATAGAGAAATTCTGCATGTCTTTGTATGTTACATCTGGCTTGAAAATTGAATAGTTTAAAAAAATTTTATAGTTCATTTTGCATCTGGCAAAAGATGGGAGCAAAATCTTGTATGTGGTGGGATCTTCTGAGTGTGATAGATTTAATGTCTCAAATAGAAGAAATTGTCTTACTACATTTCCTTGATGGCTGGGAAGGTGCTGCCTTCTGAATAGTTATTTCTCCTAAATTTGTTTTAATAATGAATGTACTCCCTTCCCCAGTAAAGCACCACTCCCTCTGGCCCCTTAGAAAAAACCTACCAGTCTTCTATGGCCACTTTTGAATTCAGTATGCATGGATACTTGATGATACCACATTATTCCTCCACGCTGTGTTATCCTTTCCCCTGAACCAGCTTGTAGATTCGTACGTCTTGGGGTAGCCTTAATCATTTTGCTCTTGGTTTTTTGATGTTAATTTTTGATGGGGAGTCTCAAATTTCTTTCCAACAGTTATCAGGCGTGTTATGAGTACTTGATTCTTGAAGATGTAAGTTTCTGTCATTTCTGCCTTTGCAGTGTTGATTTGTTCAGATACCAAAGGCTATCTCTAGGAATTACTTTTTGATAGTGCTTTATACCTAGTCACCTTTGGGTAGGATTGCATATTAAACATTTTTGTATCAGTTAAAGAGTCACTGGAACACTGAAGCTCTTTTTGTCCTTTAGGTTGTGCCATGGGATAGAGAGGTTTAGGTACTGCTCAGCCAGGACAAGTGTCTCCTGCTGAAAGCCACTATGCCCTTTGTATATGAGAATAGCACAGATAAGTGACTTGGTTATTGATGGTTAGATCTCTTCCCTTTCTTGGACATCTGCAAGAATTAAAACGTGGCTGAAGGCAGGATTTAGCTAGGTGTTTTATAATAAAAACAATAAGTTGCCCCAATTAGGAGTGGGAAACATGTCTAAGTATCAATTATAAATGAGATTAGGATTCTGTTCTCATTCCTCAAGGTGTAAATTTATTCCCATATCAGCATTATTTTCTTTTTGGTGTACTTAAGTACATAGAGAGAAAAACAAGACATACTAGGTCACTTAAAAGGAAAGGGAAAAAATACAGGTCTTTTAGTCTTACAACTAAGGAGAGTTCCTGAGGCTCCACAAATCCATTAGAACTAACAAAGCTATAGGAAGGAGGACTCTGGTGATTTTTATTTAGAAAATCACCTCAGTAATGTCAAGATTTCTTTTAGGCCACATTAATCTTTTCAAATATTTGTGAAAGTTTTGTCTCTTCAATTGATTGTGCTCTCCATCTGTTACAGAAAAATGGGAATTGCAGAAAATGTTGAAAGTATGAGGTATATTAAAAGTGACTTAATACTCTCTTAAAGTAACTTTACATTATTTATTTATACTTTGAATTTGAAATGATTCAGAGGACCTGATTTAATATAATTTGGGAAAGTAAAGAGAAATCTCATTCCTTCAGTAAACTGATAATATCAGTCTGAAGACACCTTAGATGATATTTATCTGTAACTTAGAGTACTTAATACTTTTCATTTTTTTCAAAATATTTTATTATAAGAAACAGACTACTTTAATTTTTAAAAAATACTTATTTTCTTTTGTTGCCCTTGTTGTTTTATTGTTGTAGTTATTATTGTTGTTATTGATGTTGTCGTTGTTCGATAGGACAGAGAGAAATGGAGAGAGGAGGGGAAGACAGACAGGGGGAGAGAAAGATAGACACTTGCAGACCTGCTTCACAGCCCATGAAGTGACTTCCCTGCAGGTGGGGAACTGGGGGCTCGAACTGGGATCCTTATGGCACCACATATACTTAACCCGCTGTGCTACTGCCACTCCCAATGCTTTTTCATTTTTATGAAACCACAAAATAGGTTGACTGAATTCTCATTTCTTTTTTTAAGTAATAATTTTTGAAGTGATCTTGGTTTAGAAGCCTACAGATATTTTTATTATTATTATTTTGGTATGATCTTTATTTATTTAATGGATAAAGATAATCAGAAATCAAGATGCCGGGAGGTGATAGAAAGGGGGAGAGACAGAGACACCTGTAGCACTGCTTCACTACTTACAAAGCTTTTCCCCATAGGTGGAAATGGTGGCTTGAGCCTGGGTCCTTGCACATTGTGACATGTGTGCTCAACCAGGTGTACCGCCATCTCAGCCCATCTGAGATGGAGCACATATATTACCATGTGCAAAGACCTGGTTCAACCCCTCCGCCAGCCCCTACCTGTAGGGGGAAGCTTCATGGTCAGTGAAGGAAGTGCTGCAGGTGTCTCCCTCTTTCTTCTCACTTTTCTCTTCATTTCACTCTGCCTCTATTAAGAAAAAAAGCCTTCAGGAGCTGTGGATCGACCCCCAGTGATAATCCTGATGGCAATAGTTTATTATTGATATTTATTTATTACGGAAACAGACCAAACAGTTAACTTCTGGTCACCCATCTTTCTTTCAATTGGTGAAGATTAAATGGGGGCAGTTTCTAAGACTTCTTTGCATAGTTGGGAGAATACCATTTTCATGACTTCTTTGTTGTCAAAGTGATTCTCATTAACATGTTATTTCTGGCCTGATTTTTGCATAGCACTTAGGATATAAAGATATTTTGGTTTCAGATTTTCAGTTTGTCTTCTTTTCAAGGCGGTTCTCTGTCTTTCTGTGGCAAGAAGCCCTCTGACTTTCCTTTCATGTTCATTTTGAAACTGTAGGGTTGGATGATGACTAAGTCTGCTTATTTCCTTTCAGTATGGGAAAGGATTTTGAACTTGTCACAAAGACTTCAGGAGCACATTACTGCCTCTCAAATGTTGCATAGGATGTCGGGATGGTAATTATGGTGTACATTACAGAAAACTTCATTGGAATGGGACAGTTTTAGGCTGTTACAGTTTGTCAAACAGTAATTTTTAGGCCAGACTTATAAAATGAACTCTTGGTTTTTTGTTTTGTTTTGTTTTTGTTAGAACTAGTAAATTGGGGAGTTGGGCTGTCGTGCAGCGGGTTAAGCGCAGGTGGCGCAAAGCACAAGGACCGGCATAAGGATCCAGGTTCGAACCCCGGCTCCCCACCTGCAGGGGGAGTCGCTTCACAGGCGGTGAAGCAGGTCTGCAGGTGTCTATCTTTCTCTCCTCCTCTCTGTCTTCCCCTCCTCTCTCCATTTCTCTCTGTCCTATCCAACAACGACAACAACAATAATAACTACAACAATAAAACAACAAGGGCAACAAAAGGGAATAAATAAATAAAATAAATATTTAAAAAAAAGAACTAGTAAATTGGAGGAAACCTTAGTCTTTCTTTTTTTAATTTTTTAATTTTTTTTATTGGGGGATTAATGTTTTACATTTGACAGTAAATACAATAGTTTGTACATGCATAACATTTCTCAGTTTTCCACATAACGATACAACCCCCACTAGGTCCTTTGTCATCCTTTCCCAGGACCTGTACTCTCCTCCCCACCCATACCAGAGTCTTTTACTTTGGTGCAATACACCAACTCCAGTTCAGGTTCTACTTGTGTTTTCTTTTCTGATCTTACTTTTTCAACTTCTGCCTGAGAGTGACATCATCCCATAGGAACTTAAATCTTTTTATCTGTGCTCTGGACAATGCCAGGTCTTGCGCTTGTAACTATGGGGATAAATACTATAAAAATACCTCTAATGTTTTCTTGCTGTCTTTAGTTACACTGTCCAGTACAGTAGCCACCAACCACATTGGGTCCTTGAATATATTTGGCTTTTATTGAGAGGCCATATAAGTAGAAGACATAAACTAAATTTCAGTGACTTAAACCAAGACTTGTTTGTTTCCTTCTACCAAGTCACTGCTCAGCTCTGGCTTATGGTGGTTCTGGGGATTGAATTTGGGAATTGAGAGCCTCAGGCATGAAAGTTGTTTGAAGAACCGTTATATTCTCTCTCTCTCTTTCTCTGCCTCCAGGGTTATCGCTGGGGCTCAATAGGAAGCAACTACTCCTGGAAGCCATTTCCCCCATTTTGTTGCCCTTGTTACACTTGTTGTATTTGCTGTTGTTGGATAGGACAAAGAGAAATCGAGAGAGGAGGAGAGAAAGATAGATACCTGCAGACCTGCTTCACTGCTTGTGAAGTGATTCTCCCACCCCCACCCCCACAGATGGGGAGCCAGGGGATAGAACCGGGATCCTTACTTTGGTCCATGCTCTTTGCACCATGTGTGTGCGCTTAACCTGCTACACTACCGTCCAGCTCCCCCATTATGCTATCTCTCCAGCCCAGCCTAAGCATTTTTAAATAGTTACTAAAAAATGTTAATCTAGATATGTGATTCACATATTTTATTAGACAGGACTGGTCTGGCATTCTTTCTTTTTAAAATATTTGCTATTTTATTTAGATAAAGACAAATTGAGATGGAAGGGGAGATAAAGAGGGAGAGAGAGAGACAGCTGCAACCTGTTTCACCTGATTCCTCTTGCAGGTAGAGACTGGGGGCTTGAGTCCAGGTCCTTGCATATATTAACACGTGTACTCTCCCGTTTCCCCTAGCATTTACGTATCACATTTAAGAGTTCTTCCATATTCAGATGCTACCTATACTATTGCTTTTCTTAAAAATTGACTCGCTATTTAAAAATTAATCATTTATATAGATCCTAAGTGTACATTTTTGATAGATTTTGATGTTTGTAATTACCCATGTAATGCCATTTAAATCAAGACAAAACATTTCCTTTATTGTGGAACTCCTCTTTCCAGTCAATTCCCTTTCCCCTGCAACTACTTTGGCTCACCTTTTAAGTTTTAATTTATTTTTTAAATACAGTTTTATATCTGTGCAATTCTGGGTTGGATATCCCCCAAGACACATGAAAATGAGTGCATAGCATTAGTGCAAATAAAAATGTGTTCTTGTATCACCATCATGTGTATACCCAGGGATATGAATATTAAGCTTTGTGAAGCGTGGGTCTGCATTCCTGCTCTCCTTTAGCCCTTCTCCTGTACTCGCTGTTCTGTGAGTAAGTATGTGCTTGCTTGCTGTTAAGTCCTTTCTGCAGATGTCTGCAGAACGTTTACTGTCCCTGTATTCCACTGCACACCTGTCCATTGTCTCCTGACTGATTTTAGAGGCATCACCCCTATTTGCTGGCAAGAGAAGGAAGTTCTTGAGGTCAGGGGCCATGAGTTCATCTCTGTTCTCTGTATGTGTTTGTTGAGATAGGTTAACAATGAGCTAAAGCAAAATCTGAGTCATCAAAAACCACCTAGGAAATAAAGGGGACTTTCTCTTCTTATCTGGAAAGTGCTGAACTTTTCTGAGATAACAGAAAATAACTAGCACACTTATCAAAAAGTCTACAATGTTGAGGTATAGACAACAAAGAAAACACTCCAGTCAGTACCTCGGTAATACAGAGATGAGGCAAAGGGCAAATGCTCTTTGGGAAATTACAGGCAAAAGAAAAAAAAAATACAGCAGTGAACCCCAGCTGGCATTCATAAATGCCCAAGATGATCTTCTGTTGTTTCAAGTTATCTGGGTCCATGACTTGCCTCAGGTAAGTGCCCTGGTTCAAGGTTTCAGAGAAATTGACAGTTAGCCATGTGCATTTAGGCACATTAAAGATCTTTTAAAATTCTAACCCAGCTGTGGTCCTAACACTGAATTTAGTGGCCTTTTCATTTCACTTTCTTGTTTTTACTTCTTTTTATTAGCCTGGAAGTGCTTGGAGGGCATGAGTATTCATTTCCTTATGCAGCATGCTAAGAGGTACATAGCATTTTATCCAGTCAATATTTGTTGAATAAGTGGGCAAAATGGTGTCAAAAGCAACTTTACTTAGTAGTTCTCAGATTCATCTCCCTTTGGGATAGTTTGATGACTTTACCTTTAGTGTTCACAGTACTAAACTATGATAGAAATGAAGGCATAAATTTTTTATTTACTGGCTGGTGCTTAATTTTATGCTTTATTTTTATTTGCCAAGGTACTTATTCAGACACTATACCTATGTTTTAGGATGGCAGACTCTGAGAAGATGTAAGTTAGCCTAGTAACAAGGGTCAACTATATTAGAAGCTGCTATTTGCTGATGATGGATTGCATGAGGCCATTCCCCTAGATTTTTTTCTTTTCTCTTGTTAAGGGTGATATAAGAATTAAGCCTCATGAATTGTGTGGAATTGTACCCCTCTTATCCTGTGGCTTTGTTAATGTCTTCTTCTTTAAAAAAATAAATAAAAGAAACATTAAAAAAAGAAGAAAAAAGAATTAAGCTTCTTGTCCTGGCTATTCGTAGGCTAGCTGGGTAAGAAACTAGTGATACCACACTGACCTTTTGAGTTTATTTTTCAGTTATGTAGGAGGAATTTGTCTGTAGTATCTAGAAATACAGTGTGTGTGTGTGTGTGTGTGTGTGTATGTGTATGGAGGGGGATATATGCCTTAAAATAGCTAAAATCGCTGAAATGAAAACATTTTATTTTGAGGTGGGGAGGGAGTTAGGAAAAGAATCAGTGATAACTTGGGTTAGCTCCTGTTAGGTCTCACCATGTCTCTTTGTAAGAAGAATGTTTTCATTTGGTGCAGTGAGAAATTTAAACTCTTGAAGATTATAATTCATTAAAATGGGTAGACAATTAATATTTAGTCTGTCAAGATCAATACTGTCCCCTCTGCACTAATTGTCAGAATTGCATGCGAGGGCTGCTGAAGGGTAGTGGTGTGCGGCAGGACCCTCACATCACAGGGAGATGATTCAAAGGCAAACTGTCCTGCACCCTCTGGTATCGACTTGCAAATTAGCATCTGGAATCTAATTAAACAAGCTTAATGAAAGTAGCAGCTGAATGCTGCTGGAAAAGACAATCAGCTTTCTTTCCTCTTCTCTGATACATATTCTGTACTATTGAAGTTGGTCACCCAAACACATCATGCGAGCACAGTTAAAAAATTAGCATTTATTTGAAGAATAGAAACTGTTTTTCATTCTGTTATGCATTTGGCATGCTCTGGTTTCCCATGAGAGCCATGCCACAGTAGATAGTGCACAATATTTATAAATCCATGACAGGCAATAATAGCAACTTGAAAAATTCTTTTGCTAGAATCTCAAGTTGAGAGCTGCCAAAAGCTGAGAGGATCAGATCTGCAGTGGCAGCTGCTGTGCCCTACAGTTAGAATTCTAGACTTTGAAGATGCTCAACTTAAAGAAATGAAGACTGCAGGCTTAGCCAACTTTTTCAGATTTCTAGAGCTCTGGCTCTCTGCCTTTTGAAGATGAGTTGCTGAAGCTTCTACCACTGCCTGAGGCGTGCTAACACCAGCAGGATCTCCCCCCAACTCCCAGTCTTAGTGTGTCTTCAGTTTTAAGCAGCACATGCTTAGTCAATACCAACTGTGATGGCCCTGCCTCTGGTTGCGATACCAGGGGATGAGCTCTTACCCTATTGTGTTTAGAGAGAAGCTGTGAAGATGGATGGTGACGTATACAAGTGCCACTTCACCTGTCTGATTTGTGGAGTCATATTTCATCACTTGGCAAGTGCTGGCCTCTAGAGAAGCCCTTATAGATTGCTAAAGATGTGAGCTGCTATCGCCCTAAAGGCTTATGGTTACCTCACAGACATGGTGCCAAATACTAGCTACCACGGGAACAGAATTAATCTGTCATTGCAGGCAGTTATAGATCTACTTTAAATAATGTAAGTTGATACCAAGATGGAATCCTGACAGCAAATCTTACAAGTAACTGTAGTATTATTGTTACATTCAGTAGACAAAAGCCACTGAAGTTAAAGATTCATTTGTGCTTTGCAGATTGATAGTCATTTAACAAGAGGTCTGCATTATTTTAACTAATAAAAGAATCTATTCAGCTTGGCATATAGACTGGCTTCAAAGGAAAATGGAGCACAAGTTCAACACAAAAAGGAGAACAGGAACATAGGAGCCAGAGGATTTGGGTTACAACCCTGTCCCCACTGTACTGTGGCTCAAGTCTTGGCAGGCCACAGCCCAAGTTCGCTCATCTAGTAGATGGGGACCCAGAGACCTACTATAGGTTGCTGTTAGGATTAGATGTGGTCTATAAAACACTTTAGATAGTGGCTCACACAAAACTGCCTTTAAAATATGGCAGCTGCTTCTACTTTTTTAGTCATAGATACCAGATGCAAACATGACATAGCAACTAGCGTGATTATTTGTACTTGCATTAGGCTTGATCTGTAGTATAGTGTAGATAAATATGACTTCTCTCTCCCATCTGAAGGCTTAAATTCAGAGACAGATCTATGTAATGCTTTGTACTGACAGTAGAAGAAACTTATTTGACTGTGGAATTTATTTGCCTTTTTTCTATTGGAGAGGGGGCAGTATTGAAAACAGTGTAATCATAATAGCTAATGCTTGTTGAATGCTTACACTGTGCCAAGACCTTTGTTTCCATTGATGTTGACATCATCTCATTTACTTTCAACAGTCATATGAGATCTATATTTTGTAGAGAAGAAAAAGTGTAAGGAGGGCAGTTATTTTGTCCAAGGTCACAGAACTAGTTGGTGATGAAATCGTGGTTTGATCTCTGGTCACCCTGACTTTAGAGCACTCTAATGTAATCGATCACTATGCTCCTCTGCCTCTTCAGTAGGCCTGCAATTCTTTGACAACAAAGTGGGGGAAAACATTACCACAGGTAAGCAGAGGTGTGGGCTCTGTGGGCTCTGTGGGCTGTTCTTTTCACTGATGTGGTCTTGTGAAGACAGCAGGAAGCCAAACAAAGTGTCAGAGGAGTGGAAACCTCTTAGCAGTTGGAAGAAACCCAGGATTGGAGTGGTGCAAGGAATTCAGAAGTACAGAGATACTAGGAAATATTAATAAGCCATTTATATTAACAGATATATATTTTCTTTTCTGGGTGCTGGATTGTTTTTCCTCTCTTTTCCTTCACACCTTGTTTACCATGGACCCCCCTGCTCCATTTTCAAATACTCTTTACAAGAGAGCTGTTTTTCCCTATGTAACTAATATTCAGATGTCATTTAGTAATGAGACCAAGAAATCTTTAAATATTGGTGAATGACATTTGTCCATTTGAGACAAATCATGAATAACTTGAACAAAAATTAAAAAAAATAAGCAAGAGTGTATCCTATTTGAATAATGAGGCACTCTTTTTTTCCCCCCAACTGCCAAAACTTTTTAATCTTTGTCAACAATTGTTCTGTCCTCCGTCTTATTTAGGTTGCATCTGTGAGGCTCTGAGCTCGGGAGCCCTGACAAGCGGCATATGAATTCTGTATTCATTAGTGATCTTGATCCAAATGCCTCTGTCCCTGCCACGGGGGCTCAGGTGTGGAGGCTGCTGGCTAATCCCACCAGCTGACATTCAGAGGTTTAATGACTCCATAGGAAGGTGACCACTCGCTGGGAGGTTTGCTGGCAGAACCCACACAGCAGACAATAGAGATCAAGGAAGACTATCAGTGTTTAGCTGAAGCACCTTCCTGTGTGACTTGAACCCTGTTGACATCAAACAGAGTTTTAAGTAAATGCAAAATTAAAAAAAAAAAAAAAACACCAAAAACTCTGGCCTTCAGTGGCTATCATAAACAGTGATTTTCATGTCTGTATTGATATTGGTGGTATTAAAGACTACTTTCTTGTAACACTTAAATGGGTATGAGCTTAATGAGCTGAACTTGGCTCACTTTTCCAGAATTTTAGATTTTAAGATTATGTTTGTCAGATCGTTATATTTTCTTTAGGTACCTTATATTGTTTGGGGGGGAAATGGAGAGTCACAATTCTCATTAAATTCTTTTAACAATTTCTACTGATATATTTGTTTATTGTGATCTCTAGCTTTTAAAGATTACTGTCAGCTTCGAGTTTTTTTATGACATGAGATGACATTACAAGTTTTGGCTTTTTTGTAGATTCTCTGTCATTAAAATAAATGACCCCATTGACATAATTTACATACATACAACTCACTTATTTCAGATTTTTAGTATGATCTCACAACTGTATAATTATTAGCACAGTCAACTTCAGAATATTTTCATGACCTTCAAAAGAAACCACATAGAGTTCTATAGATGGTGCTGTTGTGTCTCTTCTTCTTTTTCAGTCTTTCTTTTTCTCTGTCTTCTCTCTAGAAAAAAGAATGAAAAAACAAACAAGAAAACAAATAAGAAAGATAAGCTTAGTGGTATCATACAAGTGTGGGGCCCTCACACCACATAAATGAAAAGGAAAAAAAAGGAAAACCAAAACCCAGTTGCTTCTCATTTACCCTCCAACCCTTTCAGCCCTAGACAATAACTTATCTACTTACCTATTCTAGATGTTTTATACAATAGGTGGTCTTTTGTGACTGGCTTATTTCTTATTTAATGATTTATTTATTAATGGGAAACTGATGGGGGGGGACAAGAAAGAGAGAAAGAAGGCGGCAGAGCAGCATTCTGGCATATGTGTTGTTGGAGACTGAACTTGAGTTCTTGGGCATGCAAGTCCAGCATTACACAGTATACCATCTCCCAGGCAGCTGATATGTTTCTTTAGTTTTATTTATTTTTATGAAACAGAGAGGATGGGGCTTGGGGGTCAGGCTAGAATACTGTTCATTTTTGCCATGTGACAGTGTCAAGTTGAATCAGGGCCCTCAGGCATGCAAGTCGAATGCTCTAAAGCTTAGCTATCTTCTGGTCTATTTTCTTTCACTTAACAGTATTTTCATATTTTATGTATGTTTTAGAATATATTGTTATTCCAGTCCCTTTTTATGGTTTAATACTATTTCATTGTGTGGACGGACATACATTACATTTCATTTACCCATTTATTAAATGGACATTTGGAGTACTTTCACTTTTTGGCTATTAAGAGTTACCAACATTTGTGTACAAGTTTTGTGTGGATCCATTTCTCTTGGGTGTGTATGTGGAAGTGAGGTTACAGGATCATATAGTAATTCTGTTTAACCTTTTGATGAGGATCTGTCAGATTGTTTTCCAATGTGGCTGTGATCCTTAGCAATGCTTAAAAAGTCTAATTTCTGTGTGTCTTTCCCAACACTTACTGTCTTTTTATTATAGTAATCCTGGTGGGTGTGAATTTTGATGGACTCCTTTCTGGTTAAGAATTAATGCAAATATATATCTGGGAGGCGGTACAGTGGCAGACCACAAGACCATGGGGTCCTGAATTCAAGCTTTGGCTCTGTATATGCCAGAGTGATGCTTTAGTTTTGACTTTTCAGATCTTTAAAAAAAAGTATTGGGAGATAACTTGCCTGCTAGAACTCATATCTTACTAAAAGACCCTAGGTTCAAGCCCTGGCTCCACATGGGAGTACCAGAGAGATCCATGAATGGTGGAGTAGTTCTGTGGAATCTTTCTCTTTGTCTCTACCCGCTTCCCCCTTTCTCCCCTCATGAAATAAAGAATGAAAAATTAGTCTGGGGAGGCTGCTCACTAGTGATATTACATATTAGCGAGGCCTTGGGCTTATTCTCCACTGCTTAAAAGAAATTGCGTTGTTCAGGTGGCATTATTAAGCCACTACTCATACTTTTTTTTTTTTTTTAAACCAGAGCACTGCTCAGCTCTGACATACAGTGGTTCTGGGGATTGAATTTGGGAATGTGGATCCTCAGGCATGAAAGCCGTTTTGCATAGCCATTATGCTGTCTTCCCCAGTCCTACATATTTTTTATTTGCCATATTTGAACATTGATTAGGTTAGGTGTACATTTGTTTAATATTGAAGAATTATTTCAGAAGCTCTCCATCAGGGTATTTCTTTGATTTGCTTTTGGTCATAGTTTCTGTTTATTGGCTTTCCTTAAAACCTGAAGAGCTAGATGTAGTAAACAGTGTATTATTGGATCTGAAATGTATTATTTTTTTCCCCCAGTAGTTTTCTCTGTTCTTGTATTTAACATAAAACATTAGTGAGTCACACGGTAGTGTAGCAGGTTAAGCATATGTGGCACGAAGTGCAAAGACTGGCGTAAGGATTCCGGTTTGAGCCCCCAGCCCCCCACCTTCAGGGGAGTCACTTCAGAGACGGTAAAGCAGGTCTGCAGGTATCTGTCTTTCTCTCTCCCTCTGTTTTCCTCTCCTCTTTTCATTTCTTTCTGTCCTATTGTACGACAACATCAACAACTACAACAACAATAAAACAACAAGGGCAACAAAAGGGAAAATAAATAAAATAAATTTTAAAAATGTTTAAAAAGAACATTAGTTTTTAGAGAGGATAGAACCCAACAATATAATCACTGAAGCCCTGTATAGAATTATTCCTAGTAATGATTGTCAGTGTCTTTGAAACAGTTTTAGAAATGAACAGATACTGGTTGGCTATGTAGTTTAATAGGTGATTTGGAGAATTGCTATTAAATCTTTAGAACAAACGATTATAAGAAGAGACTGTTGATGGTTTTAAGCTTCTGATAGTACCAGAACTTGAATTGATCCCTTTTCTAGAAGTGACTTCGTTCTGAATTTGAACTCACTCCAGAGTCAGAAAAGGACTTTCAGAATTAAGGCTACTACTAATCCTTGCATCTTCTCACTCAGTTTTCATAGTGTGATTATTATTTTTTTAAAAATATTATCTTTATTTATTTATTTATTTATTGGACAGAAATAAAGAAGCGGGAGGCAGAGAGAGAGAGAGAGAGAGAGAGACACCTGCAGCACTGCTTCACCACTCATGAAGCTTTCCTCCTGCAGGTGGGGATTAGGGACTTGAATCCAGATTCTTGTGCATTATAACATGTGCACTCAAACATATGCACCACCACCCAGCCCCAATTGTTGTTGTTATTTACTAGAGCACTGCTCAACTCTGGCTCATGGTGATGAGGATTGGACTGAGTCCTGGGACTCAGGACCCTTAGGCATGGGTGTCTCTGCATAGCCATTATGCTGTCTACCTCCACTCATTGTGTGATACTTTACAGGACACATCGATGTTTACTTTGAACTTTTACTTTATGATTCCATAATGGAGCCTTGCTCTTTGCCATACAAAGTTTTGAATTTCAGAAGTAGTTGTTTTTTTTTTTTCTTTTTGATCATCTAGGATTTACTACTCTTCCTTGACTTAGAAATTATAGAAGCCAGACTTTTCACTTTCTGTACCCCACAATGACCTTGGGCCCATACTCCCAGAGGGATAGAGAATGGAAAAGTTATCAGGAGAGGGGATGGGATGCGGAGTTCTGATAGTGGGAGTTGTGTGAAGTTGTATCCCTCATATCCTATGGTTTTGTCAGTGTTTCCTTTTTATAAATAAAAAGAAAAAGAAAGAAAGAAAGAAAGAAAGAAAGAAAGAAAGAAATTGCCACTTAAATAAATGTTCATTCTCTGGCCAAGACTGTGACGTCTTGTTTCTCCAGAGCTAACCCCCATTAATGGTGGTGGCAGACTATCACTTCCACCCTTGTCACCACTACATTCTCCTTAAGTCAAGTTCATGGTAGAATGTTTTCAGAAAGAAATAAAGGAAATTTTAGAAACCACCCTAACTTTTAGTCTCAGGAAAAAAAAAAAACAAAAAACTTTCTTTTAAGTCAGGGTTAGAAGGAAATAGGCTGAGAGAGACTTACTTAAATCTCCAGTGAGTTAAGAATGGATTCTTCTTGGGGCATGTCTTTAGAATTCAAAAATCTATAAATCTTAGGGAAGTAACTGTAAAGTGTAAAGGGCTCATTTCTAACTCTTTGAAGAGTAATGAAAGTACTGTAATGGTGTACTAATGTAGGTAATGACTTTGGAGAATTCCTTGTTTTGAGAATTCTTTGTTGATTTTTCTGCTGAAAATATTTCCACACAATTTATTCCCATATTTACCTGTCTAATTTCATTATTTTATATAATCCATATGTTATCAGTCAGCAGGTACTTACTGAATACCAAGTGGATGCAAGATACTGCACTTGGTGAAATCCAGAGGTACATTGAAAGAGGCTGTTCTGTATGACAGTGGAAATCCCTTACACAGCTATGGGTAAAGTAGATTGAAAAGAAAGGATTATTCTACTCTGTTGTAGATAGTAATTATTTATGATGCATTTCTTTGGAGCAGGTGTTCCATTTGAAAATTTTTTACTTGTTTCCTATAACTAAATGTGTGTGTGTGTGTGTGGGATATACTATGTAAAGAGAGATATTTCACAAAGTGTATTGCTTGCTGCACCTGTGACCTGTGGCAAAAATCCAACAAGCGAAATGTAACTTCTTTGTGACCAGAGACTAGTTGGAGAAAGTCATGAGCTGCATCCAGGGGTAATATCAAATAGGCAAGAATATTTAGTGACTTTCAGTTGTACAGGTGGAATGTAACAGAAGATGCTATTGCTAATAAATTACTGTACATCATGACATCAAAGAGAAAAGTGGGCTTATCCATCTCTTATCAAATTGAATTGTTTTTGCAAACTTGGGTCTCAAGTACATAATTAAAGGCACTAAAGTGTTTTCTTGGTTGTCTTTTTTTGTTAACTCAAACCAAGCCATGATTTGGAATGCCATAACTACCAGGGAAAAGAAATAAAAGTTCTTTTGTTATTGATTTTTTTTTTTTGTTCCTTTTTTAAAATCTAGGTTCTATAAAAATAATTTGAATCGTGGCCACTTATTAAACAGTGTTTTTCAAAGGGAAGAGGGGAAAGCCCCCTTGATTCTCACTGTCAAAAGTGAGGCTTTGTGATACAAACCCACGAGGTCATCTGTGGTAGAGGCTTATAAGCTCTTGAACAATAGATTTCTACTTTTCTTGTATATAGGTTAGGGAAATAAAGAGAAATGAAATATAGGACTGAGTGTTACTGGATGGTATCTTAGAATCTTATAAGTTTTGCCTTGGCAGGTAATTTGGCATAAATTGTTAATGTAAATCTGGGTTAGTGGTGAAGATGTTATTTTAGTAAAAAAGATAAACTGCTGATTAATTCAGCATAGAACTCAATTACAAATTGAAAGTGTCTCTGCGGGACTCCCGGACCCTAAAGACAGCAGATGTTGAATTGATACTCCAGCATATTTCACAGTGGTATGAAATATTAACATGGTTTATTATAGTTGTGTGGTGTGCGATATCAGGAAGGGGGAGGTGGTGATGGCTTGTGGGTGTACAAAGCAGGCAAACATTACACATTTGCTAATATACACTGAAGTGTGATTAAGAATTTTAGGAAAGTTTCTCCCTTTTTTAATCAAATAGCTCTGTGGAAAAATTAAGTTTAAAATAACATTTGGAGCTCACTGTTTAAATGTGGTACCTATTTACATTGTACATGTAACTGTACATATATTAACAGTAATAAGCTTATTAACATATAGCACTTATGCAGTGCTAAGGAATAAACCCAGAGCCTTTTTCTTGCATGATATTGATAAGCCAAACATTGAGCATTTCATTGTTAAATTGGACCACTACCTGTAGGAGGTAGGGAAATGTAGGCCTTGAATTGTACTTCAATGTGTTGATTGTGAATGTTCGTTGTTCGTGGGCTAGAAAGTTTCCATGCTGTACTATTTTTACCTTCTGACCTAAAACATGGTAATTTTAAATGTCCCAGTAATTTTGCACAGGCAGAAAAAAATTTGTTTTTTTCCCATAAAAAGTTTCACAGTGTTCCGACGTGGGCGGGTTCTCTCCTCCTTAGGCAGCCTGGTGGCCCCCTGCTCCCAGGAGGTCACTGTATTGATGCTGAACTTAGTGCGGACACCCAATAGGCATAGTGCATTACGGTCCAGAACTCCTGGGCTCAAGTGACCCTCCAGTCTGAGCTTCTCGAGTAGCTACAGGCGCACGCCATCACACCCAGCAGCTTCACAGCTTTCATATGTCTTTATCAAGTCAAGGGGGAGGGAGTCAGTGAATTTTATGTACCAGAAGATCTGAATAAATGAATCTGCCAATATTTGAAGGGCTTGGCAGTTCTTAAGAAGCATGAGAGTAAAGTTGGCTGAGGTGGGATATTTCAAAGCCATTACTACTATTATGACAGTTATTTATTTTTTTTTGCATCAAAACCTGTATCATAAGTCTAGATTTTGCTAGCTAAAGTAAAAACAAGTTCCCAGAATAGCCAAATGATTATGATAAGAACTACACCCTGGATACATTCAGCTATTATGAAGACTTTTTTAGAGTAGAGGTGTTTTCTCAGGAAACTTTTAAGATACATCAGAATTGACAAAAGCAGAAGGGCAGTGAGCAAAGAAACCAGGAGTTTCTTGGTACCTCCACCATAAGAACATGCTTGTACTCCTGCTCAGAGGCATCCTGAAGACCTCAGTGAACTGTTACCCATGGTGGTCATTCAGAGATAGGGAGGGTGGACTTGTGTTCATTCACCAAGTCGTATTGATCTCTTTTTGCCTGCTTATGAGACATTTACAACCTAGTGGATTGGACAGGCCCCAAACTGCTGTTAAAAGTCCAATGTGGAAAGTGTGAGAATGGTATATACCAGGACATACATAGATACTGCAGATGAGAAGTTGATGAAGTCTTTCTGGGACACTGTAATGATTTGAAAGAACACGTGGCATCTCACTTGACTTACTTTGGGGGTCTGAGGAAGGGGTGGGTCAGGAAAGTGAAGAGAGGCAAAGGACACCATTTCAGATAGAGGACATCACACGTAAAGGGATGACTGCTCAAACTTTTTTTCAGTTGTGGCATTCTGCAAGTTCAGACGGCTGTACATATTTGGAAATAGGAAAAGGAAGCTCCAGATAGTGTCTCAAGTTGTCTGGGTGGTCATTTCCCAAGTCAGTGTGGCCTTTTAATTAGCATCTGTTCTTCAGTGTGGGATAAGGCCAAGCTTAGCATTCCTGTCCGTGCATGTGAATATTTAGTTTAGAAAGCTGCCACGTTCCATTAGAGGTGGTTGTGTTTCGGCAGTGGGTGCAGGAGCTGTGTAGACTTTTCAAATGTCCTTTGAGATTTACGCTGCAATGTAATTGGGAGATGCTGTTACTTAGTGTGTTGTGCATGGTGGAATGTGAGATTACCTGCTGTAATGAGACCCCAGCAGCATACCTCAGGAAGGTAGTTAAAGTTTTAACCTTAACAGATAATGTTACCTGTGGGTTTCTGTGAGTTAATTTATACCCCTCAACTCTAGCCCCAAAGTCGTGCAGAAACAAACATTTAAAAGGTGGTATTTAAAAGGTTCTACTAAATAGTTACTTTAAAATTCCACCTAGTAGTACAGATATTTGAAAATATCTGTGATGAACACTGCATTGGTAGAGGAGAGTCACACTCATATCCTCTCTGTGACAATGCTGGGATATAATGCTACTAAAACCCAGACTGTGGTGATAGCAGAATATTAAAAAGATCTGAGAAATCATTATATTTGATCCTTTGGCAAGTATGTTGGTTTCTCTGAACCCAGGTAGATTGAATCCAGGGCTAGGCAGATGATAGGAGAGTAGAATTGGGTATAATGGAAAGTGCGTGCTTGTGGACTTTGACGAGGCCTCTACACACTCAATAATAAATCTTACTTTATTTAAAAATTTTTTTTATATTTATTCATTCCCTTTTTGTTGTCCTTGTTGTTTTTTATTGTTGTAGTTATTGTTGCCATCACTGTTGGATAGGGCAGAGAGAAATGGAGAGAGGAGGGGAAGACAGAGAGGGGGAGAGAAAGGTAGACACCTGCAGACTTGCTTCACTGCTTGTGAAGCGACTCCCCTGCAGGAGGGAGCCGGGGGCTTGAACCGGGATCCTCATGTTGGTCCTTGTGCTTTGTATCACGTGCGCTTAACCCGCTGTGCTACCGCCCAGCTCCCAAATAAATGTTATTTTTACAGAGGTTTATACATGTATTTTAGAGATATGTAAACATTTGAACAGAGTACCAAGGCAGTGAGTTTGATAGTTTTTTTGCTTGAGCATTTGATTAATGTAGACTTTGTATTAGAGCACTTCCTCAAGATGTTTTGATTATTTATAGAATGTAACTGGGTAGATAAATAATGAAATGGCAGAGCAGCATTATTTAAGCAGCATATTTGCAACTTTGAAGAATCTTAGAGGTAAACTGCTTTAAAGGATGAACCCAAAAGTGATTTATCAGTTACATCTAGGACTAGACAAGAATCATTACTAATTTTGGAGGCTGTTGGGAGGTTCTATTGCCTTGAAACATGGTCTGTGAAGTCAGACACAACAGCTGAATCTTGGACCTTCAGGTTGTTAGCTATGTGCCTTTGGGTTTGTAAAATGGGAAAGGTAGGGTTATTTGGAATAGTAAGTAGGATAATGTGCGTGGCATAGTGCTTTCACACAGTAAATGCAAATTTCTGGCTGCCTCCCTTTGATATTTTCTAGTGAAATATAAAAGTAAAACTGTGCTGCTTAGTACTCTTCTTATTGATGTGGTAACTTCTCAATAGAAGGTGTTGATGTGAACATGACATTTTGGATTTCATTTCCAGTGTAATGGCTACATTCACAGTTAATTTGCTTTGAACGGGGGCTTGAAAAAAACTACTGAGTTAATATTTGTTGCCCATGGCGTGGGTAGTTCTACAAGAGTTAGACTTAGCCTTGATAGTCATGTTTGTGGACATTAAAGGAAGGGGCAGAATCTGATCTGGTTTCCTGCATGCAGTGTACAAAAAGTGCTTTGTAACCCTCAGAAGAATCCTAGTGCGAGATGATTTTAGTTCCCTTTGCAGATGAGGAAATTGGGACTTGGAAATGTTGCATGACATTACCACCAATTCACCGAGACTGAAAGTAACTAATAGAGTCATACCAAGTTCATCTTAGTCTTTGCCTCTGCCTCTTCTTCCTCTTCCTTCACATTCCACCATTTATATAGTAAATACACCCGTTGGTTCTAGAAGTTCCCTGTGTTCCTTTGAAAAGCTCACCTTTCCTCTAGGAGCCTTGAATAACGGGATTAATCTGAAGACTGTGTATTCCCCTGGGGTCCCAGGAAAAGGTGATCTGCCAGGGCCCTCATGGAGAGGTATCTGAATAGTTTCCCGATTTCCTCATCCCTCAACTTGACTTTTGCTTGTGTGCTTTGCTAGGGTGTGTCCACATTGAATCCCTCATAACTTTGTTTTGCACATGGCAAAACCCTGTGGCTATGATTCTCCTTTAGAGCTTCTTTCTTTACATCCTTAAAACTCTTAACTGGGGGTCGGGTGGTAGCACAGTGGGTTAAGCGCACATGGTGCCAAGTGTAAGGATCAGTGTAAGGATCCCAGTTCGAGCCCCCAGCTCCCCACCTGCAGGGGAGTCGCTTCATAAGCAGTGAAGCAGGTCTGCAAGTGTCTTTCTCTTCCCCCTCCCTGTCTTCCCCTCCTCTCTCCATTTACAACAATGACATCAATAACAACAACAATAATAACTACAATAATAAAACAAGGGCGACAAAAGGGAATAATTAAATAAAAATATTTTTTAATTTTTAAAAATATTTATTTATTCATTCCCTTTTGTTGCCCTTGTTATTTTATTATTGTTATTGATGTCATCGTTGTTGGATAGGACAGAGAGATGGAGAGAGGAGGAGAAGACGGGGGGGGGGAGAAAGATGGACACCTGCAGACCTGCTTCACCACCTGTGAAGTGACTCCCCTGCAGGTGGGGAGCCGGGGCTCGAACCGGGATCCTTCCGCGGGTCCTTGCGCTTTGTGCCATGTGTGCATAACCCGCTGCATTACCGCCCGATTCCCAAATAAAAATTTTTTTTTTTTTTTTTTAAAAATCTCTTAACTAATCCTCTACTCTTTTTACCAGAGTATGTGCTTCAGACAGGTATATTTTGAGAGCCCTAACACCAAAGAAATGACATTTACAAGCTGACTGTAGACTAGGTGTTTTTTTTTTCCCAGGACAGTCTCAGTATACCATCGCTAGTTCTTGTCCCTTTCTTGTGGCGCCCTTCAGAGTATTTACTATGTGGGTAAACTTAACTTTGCAGGCTTACTAGTATATACAAGAAAAATACGTACATGTTAGTCCTTATCTCCCATTAGTCTGCCCGTACAATAGCTGCCAAAAGCTACAGGGGACCTGCCTGCAAAGGCTGGCTTTGCCCAGTTTGGCCAAGATTGATACTGGACGAGCCGGCAGTGCAGGTGCTGCCTTTACTTCTTCTTCCCCCTGCACTTGCACTATTTGCTGCTTCCTTCTTTCCTGCTCCCACCCCCAGCTCTGTTGTGACCTTCCTCCCTGTTCCTGCTAGCCTAGTATTCTCTCTCTTACTGGGACTGTTAAAATCACCTGCTCTCTTGTTTCTGCCTTTAGCCTCTTTTCTCCCACTGCTTTCAGGCTGTAGTTTCAGAAAGCACAATTCTGATGATATCCTTTGCCAGCTTAACATTTTTCCTATATCTTTCCATGGCGAGACAGGTAAACTATGTCTTTGCACCCCTGGTCCTCAGCCACACCTAGCTACTGCCTGGCTACAGTGGAGTCCTCCCTGCTCTGATGACTACTCCTGCCATCGTTTTTGCCCCTTGGCATGGCTACCATTTACTTGTATGTCAAGACCCAACCCAGTTTTCATCACCTAAACCCATGAAACTCCCACTGTCAGGCCTGCCTCTTGCTAGGTCCTGCCATATTGTAGTGAGCTTATTTACAATTCCCCATTTGAACAGTGCATTCTTTATGGGCAGCATCTCTGTCTTGAGTGTGTTGACACAGGGCACTATATTAAGTGCTTGCTGACTTGTACATTTCTCTCAGCCAGTGCATGATTTGAACTTTGTTTTGTGGACATGTAAAACTTTGTAGAATGAGGGTGCAGGTGCTTCCTGAAACCTCCATCAGTCCTCTGAATCTGTAGAAGCAGGTCTCCACAAGAGCCTGAATGTGCCCTGTGCTCTGTGGTGGTTTTCCTCCTCAGACTAGGGTAGATAGACTCAGTGTACATGTGTGTCTTTTTCATCTTCATTATGACAGAGGAACGAATTGTCTTCATTTCCTCCCTGTTTCCAGGTGCTGTCCCTTTCTACAGATCTCTGGGATTTTCTGTCAGAATTATCACAGACCACATTGTGTTATCAAGATCTTTCTGCTACCTCTACTACCTTGGGATTTTTGAGTGCATTTCTCACTTTCTCTTTAAATCCTCACTTTCTTTTTTCCTTTTCTCCTCTTTGATTTGATTCAACTCAGCCTTGGAAATATAAATTTGTATACACATATGCTGTGAACACATTCCTTCGTGTGGAAAGCAGTATGTTCCTGTCTCTTGGTCCTATTCCCTCTGGAAGCCTAGGTGTTTCTCTTTTTGTTTATTGTTGTAGAATCCAGCAAAAGCCTTGCCCACCACTGATTTTCCTGTGGTGGGGTTGGGAAGCGTAGACTTTGTTGATACAGAGCACCGTGAGCATAGCACTGATTCCTGGCTCCCACTTATATACAACCATACACCTCTAGCCGGTGTATTTAGGGCCTCCATTTCCTCAGCTGTGCAACAGTGATTAGGAGGATTAAAACAGCAACCTAAGGCTGGGGAAATAGCTCACTGTCTAGAGTGTGCACCATACCATGCACACGGTTCTGAGTGTGTGTCCTGGCACCATATGGCAGCTGCACAGCATGGGGAAAACTAGATGGTGTAGTGGTTGGCACACGCGCGCGCACACACACACACACACATGGAGTGGGACAAAAAAAATTGACCAAGAGTAGTAGAATCATGCATGTTCAAGGCCCTGGCTACACACTCCCCCCCCCCCCCCATCTCTCTCTTTAGACCTTAAAGACATGGTCACTAACTCACTGTGCACTCTGGGCACATTCAGCACCTGACACACATTCAGTTCCTGGGTACTCATACAAGCAAGCCCCGTTCACCCAAATAGTTCAAACCAAAAGCAAAGCTCAGATATCTTGCTTTTGTCACACAGCCCTACCTGAAAGAAATTAAATTAACCTCATCCACTGTAAATTCTGTGGCTGCACATGGGATACACCAGGTCTTGTAAAGTACAAGAAGCATAGTTCTACTTTTGGTGTGGCTGCTGAAACCTATTTTGAGCTCTTTAAATTTTGCTCAACCATCAACTGTGAATGACTCCTTCAGGCCACGTCAGTGACATAGGGCCTCCGTATGGCAACAGCCCACTGCAGAGTATTATCCAAATAAACTGTCCAAATAGTTTATGTATCCAAATAAATATTCTTGTACCCGGACCCTGCTGGGACTGGCATGGTTTTGGAGTTACTCCATCTTGGTATAGGTCTACCTCTCATTTCAACTTCTAGTTTGACAAAAGCGTGCGTGCATGTATATATTAGCAGCTGGTGTTTCAGTTTCTGAGTTTGTTGATGTCTCTGCTGAGCACTGTGCTAGCTACTAGGGTATAAAGATGGAGATGAGGGCTTTTGGCGCATCTTTTTAAATACTTTATTTATTTATAATTGGATAGAGACAGAAATAGAGAGGGAGAGAGAGAGAGAGAGAGACACCTGCAGACCTGCGGCATCACTTGTGAAGCTTCCCTCCTACAGGTGGGGGACCAGAGGCTTGAACCTGGGTCCTTGCGCACTGTAATGTGAGCTCTTAACCAGGTGCAGCACTGCCTGGCCCCAGATTTTTGTTCTCTTTCTAGAATTCCAAACCCCATCACATCCAGTATCTTATCTGTAGATCATATCAAAAGAGTAGTGACCTTTTGCTTTTGTTTAAAAAATCATAGTGGCAAAGATAATGCAGATTTTTCATGAGGAATTTGAGATGGTTCAATTCTTGGAGGGGGGGCCTAGGTAGGGGTCACACACGTGTAATTTCACTGCTTAGATCAACTTAATTTTAGATACAGAGCATCGAAGCTTCCCTTGGTGCTGTGGTACTCCCACATGGTGCTTGGGCTTGAACCTGGGTTATGCACATGGCACCCTCTCAGGTAAGCTGTCTCTTCAGCCTTCTGATTCAATTTCTATTGAGTAAAGGTTTTATTTTTTAATCAAGAAACATTAATATGAGCTAAATTGTCCTAGTAGATAGAATAGCAAGTGGGAATGCTAATAAAAGTTCTGTGGTAGTTTGCCTGTGATGCCTTGTGCTTCTCCACTTCCCCATTACCACCCTTACCCCCCAACAGGCAAAGGTAGGATGGCCTGGACTCTTGGTGTCATGGTGGGATGGCAGGCAGAAGGACGCTTCTGTAATGAAAACCAGGAGCTCTCTGTTCTTCATAAAACAAGCAGAATATTACTTTTCCCATTTTTTTAGTGTGATGTGTAAATGAACTGTTTTTCAACAAACAAGCATCATTTTTTATTTCAATAATCATCTTTATTCTTTTTTAAGTTAAAAAAAAAGGTTTAGTCACACTCACCAGTTTTTTTTCCAAACGACTTGCCCTATGCATGTATTTTCACATTCTAAAGCTGTATCTAAAATAGTGTGTTAGGTTTTCAGTCAAATGCATATTTAATATTATGCCTGCCCCTGGTGTTAGTAAAGCACTGTTCAGTATGCATAGCCGAACAGTTGAATGTGGGGATTTATTTAAAGAATATTAATTTGATGCTGAACTGTCCAGGGTGCCCATTGGCTGGGGCATCTATATTTTCCTCTGGTGACGTCTCCACTCTAAAAATTACTTATATGAGAAGAGAGATTCGATCGTGGCTGTAGACAAGAATAATGTGGAAAAGTTTCTTTGCAGCACTATTTTGGACCTGCACCATAGCGGGTGCCAAGGTAATCTATCAGTTTGTGAGTGTCTACAAAATGCAACTCTCTAGATAACAGGTTTAAAGTAAAGATTTAATACAGTCTCCATCTCCTATGATGTTGCAGTGACAGTTTAAAACTCATTCTCTAAATCTCAGCAGACTTTATAGCTAGCAGTGGGCCAATATAAAGTTTAATAGCATTACAACACATAAATCATCTTTTAAAGATGCTACTAGTAGCTCCAATATTAAATGCAGACAATCGCCTGTGTTATAAATAATTTATCAAACACCATTTCAGATTAGCCTTCCATGCTGAGTTATTTATTTTAGCCTTTTCTGTACGATTCCTAAGGCACATTTTGAAAGATCCATTACTGGTCAGTTTAATGAACTTGGGGGTCTGTTTTGTCCCCTCAAGCACTCGGGTACAGCTGTGGTGACCATTACACGGCCGACATGGACCTCTTTGTGCCTTTTACAAGTGCTGCCCATTTGTCATGTAGCGGTAAATGGAGCTGCACATTGGAGTCCAGGGACACATTGTGCGATGCAGTGATGGAGACAAACAGATAGCTCTATAAAGTGCTGCTTGTCACAGCTGACTTGTAGTACAGTACATCACTCTTATTGTAATCTCATTTAAGAAGCAGGAGTGGCCCGGGGGACTGATAGTCCCAGTTAGTTTGGTCTTTGTAGCCATAAAGCAGGAAGTGCCCCTTTTATATTCTCTGAACTTTTAGGGAGTGTGCTTTTTGCTTGGATTAATTATTATAGCAACTTTTCCATGGCACAGTGTGAAGATTTGTCAGCAGGTTTGTTGGGCTCTTCTTGGGGTTTGGTATGGGCAACCATTGCTTAGAGATAAATTGTATCTCTGGGAACCCTCTCACTTACTTTATTAAATAAGTTACCATTTATTAAGCAACAGCTCTGAGCCAGGCTCTACACTAAATTGCTTTTTACATTTTATTTCTAATTGTTGCAGCAATCTCAATCTTAATTTATCATTGTACAGAAGGTGAACTCAGATAAAGTTACTCGTCCAGAGTTGTGTAACATTAAGTTGAAAATGTGATTCTGACCTACCCTTCTGCCACTGCATCTACCAGATAACCTTGAACTAACTTTTATTTGACCGCCAGGGCCAGGGTCCCCGTGGTCTTTCGGCTGATTGTCTCAAAGTAAAAGGAAGTTGCCACTGGCAGGGTGGGGGTGCGGTGCATTTTTCCAATAGGCTCAGTCCTACTGTTCTGGTAGGACTGCAAGTTCCCTCGTGGCCAGCAGTGTAAATCCCCGAGCCAGCTGGCTGAGGGAGGACACCAGCCCCAGCAGTGGGAGAGAGCACCGCACCTGGGCCTGACCAGCTGAGGTCACAGGCCCTGCAGGATCCCCATTGGAGCCCCTCTGTAGCAGCTGTCCCCAGGCAGATGCTTCTCAGAACTCAGGTCACTACTCTTCATTTTGCAGGCAGAGAGACATAATTTCCCTGTGAACAGTGAATTCTAAAGGAAGAAACCGTGTTTCCTGTTCTTAGATAAAGTGTGGTGTTTTCCCCACCGCTTACTTGAGTTTGTGCTTTTCTAGATAGTTTCCTTAAATATTTGGTAGCACGTGTTAAAGTGAAGAGTTGTTTAATTATGAAATTCCACTATAAAGAAAACACAGGATGAATATGCCCAGCAGCATATTTGCATATGTGTCTGGAATTCTGGATATAGAAATATTGTAGGAAAAGATTGGATTCAACATATGAAGCAGTGCCTGGAGCATAGTAGGTGTCTATAAAATTGTTTTGAAGGCATCAACTATGTGAGTAACGGGAAGACAACAGCACCTTGGTAACTTTCACTTGGTTTGCATCTTGCAGGAGTTCTTGATGGGGCTGAGGGGTGTGTGAGACAAGGTCTTGGGTCTTGTCAGTGTTCTCCCATATTTTACACTGTAGACATGTTGAAGTGGTGATCTGCAGTTTGGGAAATACACTGTTCCTCCTGTCCCATGTTTTCACCAAGGCAATGATTGTCAGGAGCTGCTAGCTCAACGAAATTTGGCAGTCACTGTCCTTTTGTTAAACTCATTGGATGTGGAAGCTCTTTGGGGATGGGGCGAGTGACACACCTTGGTCCAGGAACTGCTTCTATTGTACTGCTCACCAGCTAACCCCCAGCCTATGACTCAGACGGGTCACTTGTGAGCTGGCTTGGTGCTGTGGCATTCTGCCTGTAGATCTCAAAGGACCTATTTTTATTTTACTCTTTACTAGCTGTGACCTTGGAGGGAGGTTTTTGACTCTCAGCCAAGTTGTCTAATAGTACTGATCTTGGGAGGTGGTTAGAGATTTGATGATCAACAAAGTGCCCACCTCACTTGGTACTTGGCACAC